>NC_058143.1:18161024-18468786 GCF_011075055.1 Mangifera indica
GAGTATCGAGCCAGTAGAAGTACCTTAACGTTACCGATTGAATTAGAATCGGTTAGTTCTGAACGTGGAGGCAGCCAGCCCGGCTAGTTGTTATAGGGCAAATTTACTTTCCTCCCTTAACGTTTCATTTATCATCAAAAGACACCCTATTCTCTTGTGTAGCCTTTAATTTACAAAATCTCCTAAAACTATCATCATCGGTGGTTCCAGATATTTTCGGAAGATATATTATATCATTGAATTCACTAATCTGTCCGCCTCTCTCTGTTTGGATATAATTTATGTTAAATAATATAACGTACAAGTACAACACAATCTTTTTACTTCTATGGAATTTTCTAGCTGAAAAAGATGGAAAACTCATGAGCAGCTTTCTATAGGGAAATATTCCGCAGCTTCATTCATTTAAGTTCTCCAAACGCCTAGTTTGAGAGGGTGAAGTAGCAGCCTTAAGGCCCTTCACAGTGCTTACTGAAGACCTTTAAATGGCTAAGTTGAGCAAGTCTACTGGAAGCTGGGAGGGCCATTTCCAAGTATCCTGTAAAGGCGAATGGCATGGAAAGCACATAACTAATATTATAATAGTATTTAGCTTTCTCTTTGGAAAGCACTTCTTTTCTTTCTGGTTTGCTTTCTCTTTGAGTTTTGTCCATTCTTTGGATCCCACATGTAATTGAAAAAATCAAGAAAAATACTTTTCAAGTCAAAATTAAACTTCATATCCAATCTCAGCCACGAGAATTCCACTTAGAAAGTTGAATTAAATTTCCAAAACATTAACTATTCTTAAATATCAAGCAAGAACAACAAAGTCCTGTTTGAAACAGGTATGGGCATTTAAATATAACATTCTACTGCCTCATCCAAATTACACATCTAAAACCAAGCAATTCAAGTATGAAACCCTTATGCTCAAGCAGGGGTTTCTTTGACAGATTCACGCCAGGCGTACTCCCTTGCTCCATCCTTGTCAACAATCTTTATCACAAAGTTTGGTGGTGCCACAACAAGCCTGGATCGTATCTCCATTATGCACTTATCAACCAAATCTATGGCTTCTTCCACCGACATGCCACTGTGGTAGTGTCTGTCCATCATGGAGAGTGAAAAATAGGAGCCATAACCAAATGCGCCCTTATCAACCTTGTGAAGGCTAGCAATGTAGTCAATATAGTATAGAGATGGTCCTGTCTCCTTGTCGTAGCCAGCCAAAAGGATGTTGACCATGTATGGGCTCTGCAAACCAACCACTAAATTTAGCCATGTCATAATTTGAAAATACAACTAGCTAAGTGAGAAATTAGCACTAATGAACATTGCAGTTACATGCGTATGTATGATCCATGCAGCCACTTGGCAGTTCTATTGAAAATATAACATATAGGGCACATTAATTTATGGCAAGGTAGCAGTGGGTAGAGATTACAACTTCATTGCCTGAAACATGTGTAACAATTTAAAGGTGTAGTTCAATTTTGTTATGAAACTTTCATATACCTGCAAACTTGATGAATGCCTTATTAAAATAGAACTTGTGAAAAAAATAAAATAAAATTAACATTTAAAGGCTAATCTGCCATAACATGTATCAGAGAAGGAAATTCCAAAACCCAAACAAGCTAGTGATCAAATGTTAAGATTACACGTTTAATATTATGAATACAAATGTATAGATGTATTGTCATTGTCTTTTCTTTTAGAGATGCTGTCTCCGTGCAATTAACAAAAGTATACATTGTCCCTCTCTCTCTATTTGTGAGTATATAGGACCTTCTAAACAAACATACTTGAGATGCCCCTAAGAAACAATTGAGTCATGGCTAACTGAATAAATAGTTTGTTAATACTAAAAGTAGAGAATATAGTCTACAACACAATAACAAAGTGGTTGTGCTCTCTCTTTCACAGTTACTTTATTTTCTCTCACTAAATTAATTTCGCTATGTAGCCAGTAATAGGACTCCTGTCCTGTGCAAAGGTTACTGTGTCCGTGAGGGTGATCAAGAATGGACTAACCATTAACATATATATTATAAATGTGTGATCTAAAGTATCAGCATTGAATTTATGCTCCTTTTTCAAAGAATTAGAAAATAAACCTAATGACCAAATAGGAAGCAATCATAAACCAATGATAACAAGAAGATATCCTCCAAACAAAAACTTGAAAGGAACTAGCAGAAATAAAGAACAATAATAGAGCTTCACTTAACTGCACTCTTCACTATAGGATAGGTAGTGAACAAAGTAATTTAGGCCATTGAAAAGATTTGACCTCTGTAAGGCTTATCTAGTGGAACTAGATAGAATGCAAACACTAAATATTTCTCCATCATAGAAAATATCTTAATCTCCTATTACAAGTCTATGCATAAAAATAAATAAATAAATCTACCTTGTTTTGAAATGGTATTCAAATTGCACTAATCAGTGTTTAGAAGCTCAATGTTTTAAAAATGACCTGAGGAAAGTCACTTAGACAATACTTTCACCTCAGCTCAACTCAAACACCATATGTTTAGCACTCAGTGCATGCAAGAAATGGGACATTCATTAAAAAGTTGTAAAATAGAGACACAAAAATAAGCTTGCCATTAGTCATCACATTTAATAGGGCCAACAACAAGGTTCTAGCAGAAGAAATCTCAGTCTGGTCAAAGTTAAAAAAATAAATAAATAAACTTGAAAATGGGAAAAACCTGTAATTTGGATAAGTTTTACATAATTTGATTCCCAATTGAAAGCCAAAGTTTTCACACACTAGACTATAGCCCTTCGTATATGTTGTTCAAAATTACTATAACTTATCTTTACCAGGCAATCACTAGCAAGTACCAATTTGCAATGCCTATGGATGTAACTCATCAAAAAAACTCTTTAGAACACATTGCACAAGACAAATTGTATCCAAACAAAATCAAGGCTACCCAACCTTTTTCTGCTTCCAATTGCCAAAGGCCAAATTTCTTCTTCTTTTCAATCAATCAAAGCATAAAATGAGAAATTTACATGAACCCTGAAGAACATGTCAATACATAAGAAGAGACATGAGAAAAAAAAACATATTTCGTACATACACAAGCCAGCAAGTAAAACAGTGTCTAAAAAAGTAATTCAGTTTAATGACTTATGCACTATGTCCCTCCAATGGAACACATTTAGGTCAAATCATGTGAAAGAACAGACTCAAGTAATCCAAGCACCAAATCAAATTAACTGAACAAAACAAGAACTCACTGAAAGCCTACTTACATCACTAGAGAAATCCCAAATGCCTAACAATTATCAAAAGATCTTCAAATTTTATTAATCATTTACTAATTGATTAGCCATATACTTAACACAACATTTATTAAACCAGTAAATGTAAAAATTTCACAACCCTAATTCTAGGGCGCAACTGAACATATTACCTTCCTCAAAGCAGTGGCGAGCTCTCCTCGCGTAAAGTTGGCCGCCGCCGCAGTCGTCAACGGAATTCCGTTACGAAACTGGTACAACGCCACGTTCTTCTGTATAAACTCCGTAAACTGAACTCTGTAAAAGAAGAAACCGAATGAAAAAATAAATACGTATAATACGCGTATGTATACATACAGAAAGACACATAAACATGTATAAAATAATGCACCTGTCACCGGGTTCGCCACTGGCAGCGATGAGTTTGTGAGAGTCGAGGACCATGATCTTGTCTTCGTTAGATTTGTGAACGAGAATACTGTGAACGGCGGACGTGTCGGCCGCTAAGATTGCGAAACCGTTGCCTACTAAACCGAAAACGCACTCCATGTTTCAGCGGATCTGGTGATGGAATTGTCGATCTGTTACTGTGTGTCGCTGGGTACCTGGAGAGATGAAGGTGGGGTTTTATTTTGTATTGCTTTTTGAAGTAGTAGCGTCTTGAGGAACAAGAAAGAATCGGGCTTTGAAAGGGTAGTTTGGTCATTGAGATTTTACCTGGGAGTTTAGACTCCCTTGTTTGGATGTAGTAAGGAAGATAGTCTCGTTTTGGAATGATATTAGAATGCGCTAGGTTTAGATGATACAAATCCCTATTAAGAATAAATCCCGTGGATGTTTTGCATTGAGGTAGGGCTGGGCCAGAGCCACGCATGTTGGTTTGGGTGGATTAGATTTGGATTGAATTTAAATTAAAACCCTAATTAAGTTAAACCTAGGTTAAAAGATGTTTAACTCAATTTAATTTATAAATCAATTACTTAATTTAAATCATTTGAATTTAATTCATAACTTAAATCCAATTAAATTAAACTATTATTAAAATGATATCGTTTTAATCGTTATAAAAATATTATTATTTTGATAATAAAAAAATTACACTATTTTTAGCATCAAAACTCAAGTCGAGATCATAAGTTGAGTTTTGAGCTTTGAACTTCTCTATCATGTTGTGCTCAAGTTTTTCTTTAATATAACTCCATGAATTCAAACTGAATTCAAATTGTTTTATTAATCATTCAAACTGAATTTAAATTAACTTATATTCAAACTGAACTCAAACTAAGAGTATAGATATGGTTTTTTTATAACCATACTTATAAAATAAATAATCCCATTTAATATAAATAAAATTTGTTTATTATAAGCACTAAAAATTATGTCAAACTAGTTCTCAATTATTTGTTGGCTTTGTTATCCCCCTGAAATTCAATTTAAACAAGAGATGTTGCTGGTAAGTAATTCATGTCAACGGTTGTATTATAAAGTTCCATGCGATCCAAATTTGATGAATCTACCAACTGTAAAACGGTGTATCTGGAATTAACAACAAGAATTCAGCAACAAATTAGCCAAATTTTAGTAATAAATTCAGTGGCACAAATTTAGCACAAGATTAACACATAACATTTTTAAAAATATATATAATTAAAGGAAACAAGGTGAAAAAGTAAGCAAAGCCCACAAGGAAAAGAAATCCTTGTTCTAGAACAAAATTGTCCTTCTTTTGTGTCAATTCTTTTATGAAGAATTCTCTTTTGCATAGACCGACTGATAAAGGTTTTCAGCTCTTTGAATTGTCTCAAGAACTCCATCCTTTTTAGTTGTTTCAAATGCAAGGTTTTTTCTACAAATTCCATTGATTAACTTTCAGGTTGGTTTGATTCGTCCATCAACATATTATGTTGTCATTGCTTTGAAGATGATGTTCTTGGTATTAAGCGGCAAATCAAAGATTCCATGCAAGTGAATGGATACAATTCCTGGACAACCAATGTTATCAAGAGCCTCAATAATACTACCAGCAATACAGGTTCCTTTTGTTGTTTTTAATCCTTGACAAATTTCATCGATGAGCTATTCCCCTCTGCTTACTTATTAAACCACACCAATGTTACAAATTAGCTTACTTAGAACAAGCAATCTTTGTTCTAGAACAAAATTGTCTTTCTTTTGTGTCGATTTTTTTATGAAGAATTCTCTTTTGCATAGATCGACTGATAAAGGTTCTCAGCTCTTTGAATTATTGTCTCAAGAACTTCATCCTTTTTAGTTGTTTCAAATGCAAGGCTTTTTCTATAGATTCTATTGATTAACTTTCAGGTTGGTTTGATTCGTCCATCAACATATTATGTTGCCATTGCTTTGAAGATGGTGTTCTTGGTATTAAGCGGCAAATCAAAGATTCCATGCAAGTGAATGAATACAATTCCTAGACAACCAATGTTATCAAGAGCCTCAATAATACTATCAACAATACAAGTTCCTTTTGTTGTTTTTAATCTTTGACAAATTTCATTGATGAGCTATTCCCCTCTGCTTACTTATTAAACCACACCAATGTTACAAATTAGCTTACTCAGAACAAGCAATCCTTGTTCTAGAACAAAATTGTCTTTCTTTTGTGTCGATTCTTTTATGAAGAATTCTCTTTTGCATAGACCGACTGATAAAGGTTCTCAACTCTTTGAATTATTGTCTCAAGAACTTCATCCTTTTTAGTTGTTTCAAATGCAAGGCTTTTTCTATAGATTCCATTGATTAACTTTCAAGTTGGTTTGATTCGTCCATCAACATATTATGTTACCATTGCTTTGAAGATGGTGTTCTTGGTATTAAGCGGCAAATCAAAGATTTTATGCAAGTGAATGGATACAATTCCTAGACAACCAATGTTATCAAGAGCCTCAATAATACTACCAGTAATACAGGTTCCTTTTGTTGTTTTTAATCCTTGACAAATTTCATCGATGAGCTATTCCTCTCTGCTTACTTATTAAACCACATCAATGTTATAAATTAGCTTACTCAGAACAAGTAATCCTTGTTCTAGAACAAAATTGTCTTTCTTTTGTGTCGATTCTTTTATAAAGAATTCTCTTTTGCATAGACCGACTGATAAAGGTTCTCAGCTCTTTGAATTATTGTCTCAAGAACTCCATCCTTTTTAGTTGTTTCAAATGCAAGGCTTTTTCTATAGATTCCATTAATTAACTTTCAAGTTGGTTTGATTTGTCCATCAACATATTATTTTGTTATTGCTTTGAAGATGGTGTTCTTGGTATTAAGCGGCAAGTCAAAGATTTCATGCAAGTGAATGGATACAATTCCTAGACAACCAATGTTATTAAGAGACTCAATAATACTACCAGCAATACAAGTTCCTTTTGTTATTTTTTATCCTTGACAAATTTCATCGATGAGTTATTCCCCTCTACTTACTTAGTAAACCACACCAATGTTACAAATTAGCTTACTCAGAACAAGCAATCCTTGTTCTAGAACAAAATTGTCTTTCTTTTGTGTCGATTCTTTTATGAAAAATTCTCTTTTGCATAGATCGACTGATAAAGGTTCTCAGCTCTTTGAATTATTGTCTCAAAAACTTCATCCTTTTTAGTTGTTTCAAATGCAAGGCTTTTTCTACAGATTCCATTGATTAACTTTCAGATTGGTTTGATTCGTCCATCAATATATTATGTTGTCATTGCTTTGAAGATGGTGTTCTTGGTATTAAGCGGCAAATTAAAGATTCCATGCAAGTGAATGGATACAATTCCTAGATAACAAATGTTATCAAGAGCCTCAATAATACTACCAGCAATACAAGTTCCTTTTGTTGTTTTTAATCCTTAACAAATTTCATCGATGAGCTATTCCCCTCTGCTTACTTATTAAACCACACCAATGTTACAAATTAGCTTACTTAGAACAAACAATCCTTGTTCTAGAACAAAATTGTCTTTCTTTTGTGTCGATTCTTTTATGAAGAATTCTCTTTTGCATAGACCGACTGATAAAGGTTCTCAGCTCTTTGAATTATTGTCTCAAGAACTCCATCCTTTTTAGTTGTTTCAAATGCAAGGTTTTTTCTACAGATTCCATTGATTAACTTTCAGGTTGGTTTGATTCGTCCATCAACAATTATGTTGCCATTGCTTTGAAAATGGTGTTCTTGGTATTAAGCAGCAAATCAAAGATTCCATGTAAGTGAATGGATACAATTCCTAGACAACAAATGTTATCAAGAGCCTCAATAATACTACCAGCAATACAGGTTCCTTTTGTTGTTTTTAATCCTTGACAAATTTTATCGATGAGCTCTTCCCTTCTGCTTACTTATTAAACCACCCTTTGGTGTTTCATTCTTAATTGGAGGCCTTTAAGATGATGAATTCACAAAATGTCTCAATATAGGATAAGTGGAAAACAACTTCCTTCCTCATGCAATTCCAATTGCTTCTCAATTCGTAATACTAGTTTGTAAGTTTCATTGACGTTAATTAATTGAGCAATTGCTATCTCCTTACGAATGTCATATCATAGTCTTATACGATAACGTGCTAAGGTTTGTTGCTCTGTCTTTATAATTTTGTTTTGAATTGTGAATTCATGGAATCGATATGTATATTAGTCAACAGTCATCGAACCTTGCATTAGTTGTGTCATGTCTTCAAATTTCATTTGGTCATAATCAATTGGTAAATATTTTTCTTTCATTCCTTTCTTCATTTGTTCCCAATTTGACACAACCGGTTGTTGAGTACATCCTAATTGTTCCTCTACACTTCCTCACCAAGCTCTTGCATGCCCTTTAAGCTTCATTCTTATGTATTAAGCTTTTTAATCATTCAAGACAACAAACCAATCAAATTAATCTTCAATGACAATAAGCCAATCTTCAAAGACATTAGGCTTCAGTTTGCCATAAAAATCTAAAATGTCCACCTTCATCCTTTTAGTTAATTCATCAAGAGATTGTTGATTGTAAATCATGTCGCGTGTTTGTTAAATTTGATGGTAGCCATATGCTACCTTGTCTTTTCTTTCATGTTCTTTGAGCACTTTGCAGTGTAGGTTGCACCGTCCCCAATCACACATTGTTGTCTCTTCATGTGCACGATGTTCATCCATCACATCTAGTTGATGTGCAAAGCAAATTGCTCCAAGGTTAAAGCTAGCTATGTAATATGTGGTTGTAACTTGGTTGAGTCTTGGTTTGGGTTTGATGATGTGGTGTATGAATTTTTACTTTTAGTAATAGTCATAAAAGAGAACGTTTCTGATATCAAACTGATGTAAATACTCCACAATTTCACAATTAAAGACAAAATAAAAAAAAAATTAATTCACAAAATTTCTATGTTTCCATGAATCTCGCCATGTTGAATAATTAAACTAAAAATTACAACTTCTTACTTTCTCATCACTTGGTATATATAACTTATAAACAATTAAACTTGAAATAAACTAAAACAAAAATTTAGACGGCCAATTAAGGGATAAATTATGTGAAATAATTACAAAGAAATGAGTAAATTATGCCAAATATTTGCAAACGAATAAAAAGTAACAATAACAATAACTCAACAATAAACTGTAACAACAAATCAATTGGAAATAGTAGCAAACAACAAACAAAAATTCAATCACAAAATATTCTTTCAGCAATAGCAAATTAACATCAACAATTCAGCAAAACAAATTAGTCATATTTTAGTGACAAATTGAGTGCACAAATTCAGCACAAGATAACCTCATAAACTTTTTAAGATATAATTTCATGACATAACCAACTCATACATTGTTGCTGATGTTGCTCTCCTCTTTGTTTTAGAGACTGCTCGTACCATTGACGCAACTCGGGTGCTTGTGGTAGTTGATTTCTTTCTTTTTATTGTAAATTCCCTTTTGTGCCTTCATATTGTCTCTTGCATCGCCTAGCTGGTTGCTTCTTGCAAAGCGCTCGAATTTTTCTTCTGGGTTGTGACTGTCTTCTTATCCACGCTCTGTCTCGCAATCTTCCTTCTCCTTCGTGTTTTCTCTTACGTTCTTTTTCTTTTTCATCTTCCTCCTCTCCTTGCTCTCTTTCTTTACACCCATGTCGTTCCCTTTTCTCTTTTTCTCTTTGCGCTTTCTCTAGCTCTATTTTCTCTCTTTCTTTACACTCCACACAGCGTTGGTGACACTGCTGCTGTCGCCTCCTCCCGTTGGTAACACTGCTGCTGTCGCCTCCTCCCGCTTTTCTCCGATTCACAACGTTTTCGACTCTTCCCGATTTCCTGTAGAGAGCGGGCCTCCCGTTTACATTCAGTGGTGCTGCATATTTCTTATCACAATGAGCTGCACGATCAAATAAGCCTGAAACATCCTTCTCCTCTTGACAGCAATCATCTATGCATCGATCAACCTCCGTCCTCTCTCTAGGAATTTGATGTCCAAATGATGACAGGAACACAGAAGACAGAGAAAAAAAAAAAAACCATAACAATAATGGATAAGGAAACTTAGCTTCCATCACCATTGTTAGCTTCAGAATTTCTAGTAATTAAATGAAATAAAATCCACTGTGTATTTTATATATAGAAGCTGGGTGGGAAGATGTTAATTACATTTGGCCTTGCCTTCCCATGCAAGGTGACAAGTGTATTTGATTTGCACCACATCTCACTATGAACGGCTCCAATGACAGAGAATGTTGTGGTGAGTTTGGACGAGCTGATTTGTTGTCCTACTGTAGAAGCACAATGGACAGCTCAGGTGCACACCTATTGATGTGCATGTAATGGAATCGAAGAGTACTTTGGTAGAACCAGACCCCTAAATGTAATGGGGATGAAAAATAAAAATGCACATTATGAAGATCGTAAGCTCAATTACTGGGATGAATTCAAGCCCTAATAGGCCCACACAGGTGGTTAACCTGAAGAGTCCAGATGTACTTGGATTTCAGCTCATTATATTTTCCAAGGTGTGGAGATTATAGGTCCAGTTTTGCTTTCTGGGGCCTTCTGTTTTTTATAATATGTACAGTTTGGGTGTACACGGTCCAAGTTTACCGGTCAGATCAAATTAATCAATTTTGCACTGTAATTCAATTGGATAACTCATTTTTAAATTGATTTGTTATCCATTAAATAATATTGTTTATCATCTAAGAATATTATTTATTTTATCAAGAATGAACCCTCTAATAAATTAAATATTATTGTTTTGATCTAAATTTGAGTTAACTTCAAACTTAATTATTACTTTATTTATGTAAAGTAAAATGACAAAAATCAAAATGAACTAAAAACCATCTCTAGTTTGATAATATATAAGACTAGAATTATGAATTTGCTGAAGTATATTCAATACCAAGATTAATAATTTGTGAAACAATCATAAAAAATGAAAGAAAACATATTATAATGATAGAAACAATTCATTCTGTTGAAAAAAATTTAACAAGCCATTATTATTTTGTATAATTATATTTCTATTATTATGATAAACAAATTTCATTCAACATCGAAGAGCATTGTTAATATGTTATCTCGATCACATGATGAGAAGCAATCCTACGTTCTGAAAGGTTGATATGGTCAAATTATTTTGCATGCAAAAAAACAATATCACAAAAATAATAAAAATATAACACGCTTCAAATTAATCATATCCAAAAAATCGATTAATTTAGAAAATATCTTTCAATTATAGAATTATATTAATATTCTCTTATAATTATATTTTATTTCTTTATAATTATATTTCTATTACAATTTTCCAAAAAAAATACAAACTAAAAAGGGAGGAAATAGGCAAAATCCTAAACAATTATTAGTAGTAATGGAATAAAATAATACCTAGTCTAATTATAAATTTCAAATAAAATTGAAAAATATATTATTAAAAAATTAGATTGGATATGATTTTATAATTAGGATAAAATAATCTTTTCCGATTAGTTTGGTAAAACCAAGAATTCTGGTAATTTGTGGGCTCCACTGAATCCAATAAAAGGCGCGAATTCAGAGCCAAAGTCCCAACAAGCTCGCTGCTCTATTTACGCTCTTTAACTTCTCCCTAAACTGTACTTCCTACTGTAAACCCTAATTCACTTTTCTTAATTAGAACTTCAAAATCTTCAAGAATCACGTTCAAAAAATCATGCACACCATAATCCTTATGAATATTCTGATCTAGATTACATAATATTCTCATTAATTACCCAATTCTCGTCGATTCCAAGAAGCCTTAACCAAAGCCCTAAACTTTAAGCCTTGAACTTGGCTATCAGTCATGTCAAGAGTGCGCACTCGGGTAATTAGGTCATCGAGCCATGGGGAGTTGGAAGTGTTCAACCAGATCCGTCCCATTGAGTATGAGTCTTCGGTGGAGGTCAAGAAAATTCCGGCTCTTGTCACCAATAATGTGAAGCCACATGTGCGTGAGGAGCCGAAGCCTCAACCTCGCCGGGTTACATGGACGTGGGGTTCGCCTGAGAGGGATGATTCGGTGTCCAAGAGCAGAAAGAAGAAGCAAGTTGAAGGCTTTTGTGCCTTTCTTGAAGATTGCGCTTTGTGCAAGAAAAAGTTAAAGGAGAATGTTGATGTCTACATGTATGGGTAAGCCATCCTTTCTTCTTTCTTCCCTTGCTTTTGTATCGTTCTGCTTAGTTATTCTTTTCACGTATAGCAAAACACTCTCATATACATACATACATATACATATACTAAAATCCTATTGCACTGCCCTGCAATTCTGGCATGCCTTGATATTACATAATCCTTTGAATGAAGTGACAGTCAAAATAACTGAAGGGATGACATTAAAAATTTTGTAATGCAGATATCTAAGTGCATTTTGCTCCCCTGAATGCCGAGATGATCAAATTGCTTTGGATGGATTTGAAAAAGAAGTTTCGAAAGAATCAGCGAGATTGGCAATGAATGCAATGATCTTGACAAAAGACACATCAAGGCGAGTGTTGGGCGCAAATAGAGTTAAATAATTGACCAAGAGTTCATTGTTAATCGAAGAAATGCAGAGCTGTAAGGTTTTTGCATTCAGCTTTGCTCTTTTGTACAAGTGGTTATTGGTTTTTGTCCGTACAGAAATTTTCTTGGCTAACATGCCAGTGTGTTTTGAGCGAGTCCAATTGTTTTGTAGAGGGAAAACTAATGATTAATTTCTTTTTGGAAAGAAAAATTTTCAATTTAACATTATTTCAATTGTGTTAATTAATTTCTTATTATTGCACTTATTGTACAACCTCTAAGCTCAGTTGATCACTTGTGAGCATGATTATGAACAAGACAGGGAGATTTCATTGGTTTTACTGGATAAATGCTCCCTTTTAAAATTGTAAGGATAAAGAAACTATCAACAGGACTAACAGGGTATCTTTTGCCTTCTCAATATTATAATTACAGTAGATATAAACTTAAGGCAGCAGAGAATACGACCACACCACTGCTATGCTCTGCATTGCAGAGTCAAAAGGCACATGCGTTGGCTTTCTTTTTCACCGTTTTATCCAAGTAGTGTTGCTTCCATTTCCCATTAACAAAAGGCTAATGATAATGTTGGCTGCTCTTTTGTCAAAGGAAAAAAGAAAATGATCTCATCGATTTGCTCAACAGTTGATCTTTGGCTAATCTTATTCTAAATCATCCATTCACTTCATGCTTGTATGTATGCATCCACTTAAAAGCACTCAAAAGGGTAGAAAGATAAGATTCATATGATCATCCTGATTTTATTGTGATTTTGTTACTATTTTCTTTTCATGTGTTCTTAATTCAACCATGGACTAGTTTGTTGCTAAATAAAAGCAAAGATAATGCTGAAAATACAAGTATCTTCATAAAAGGAAATAGTGGAATTTTTTCAACTTTCTTGGGTATTTGTCTGATGGGCAAAACAACCATGTTCAGCTCTGCAGCTGTGCTTTTCAGGTTTGCTTTCACCTTATCACCTCCCTGAAAAAGGCGGCCAATAGATTTCCCTTTTCTGTAAAGCATTTGCATACAAAAAAATGCATCAGGTCCTTGTTGTAAGCTTCTGGTTTCTGTAATGAGTACCCACAACCAAATACCTAATCCTACTTAAATCATCAAAGCAACCTGAATGATTATCCTGAACCCTTCCATCTTTCTTAATCAACTATTTTTTTGGTTGCCCATTCTTTGGTTGGGCGCATTAATATACAGCATCCACATTATATTTTAAGCTCTTGATAGTTCAATGTTAATCTGATCTGTGAGTCCTTAAACATATGAAAATTGGTTAAGGAAATAGTTGAATGTATATATACCCACTGGGCATTTGAAACAACAGTCATAAGAAAAAGGCATTGGGCATTTGAAACAACAGTCATAAGAAAAAGGCATTGTCTAAGACACTAAATAATTACAGCAAACCCAAGAAGAATACAGAATAACTAAACTTTTTCGATTTGTGCACTATGGAAACATCTCAAATCTCAATCACTGAAGTGGGGACCGATTGAAAATAACACAAGGAGCAAGTAAAGTATATGCCTCTTGAACTTGTGTCAAAAAGTGCAACAGGACGGCTTGGTTTAAGTATGCAAAATTTTTCCTGCTAATTTTAATTATCAATGTCTTTTCTATTATTTAGAAGTTATCGGAGCTTTGCAGAACTTCTGATCTGTTTTTTGATTGGAGGATAGGAATACAACTTTCTAATATATCAAAAAACTGGAGCTTAATGCAGAACAGTGATTTGAAGTGAAAGTGAGTGCCTAGATGTTTCATTGTGTGACTAAAAACCAAAAACCAAGTCAAGGGCTCCCTGCATGGTTCTGCATTTGATTTCGAGCTTCGTTAACTGGGTTTACAGAGCTTGAAATGCTTTACAAATGATGCTTTAATATTGAAGACATGAAGAAGAAATGGCTAGAATACTACAAAGAATTGCTCTAAACTGTGGTAGCTCTTAGTTGGTCTGTGGTCGTTCCCCCATTTAGACTGAAAACAATACAAATTAAAGCACACTAAAGCATTAACGGCCTTAATTCAATTCAAGCTGTTTTGTTCATCAAAAGTGAGGTGCCCACAACCAAAGTAGCGGCTTTGAAATTTCTGGTCTAATTGGGTTGATTCCTTTCTTTATCTTTTTGTGTGCTTGTGAGAGAGGGACTAATTTCGCTCAATCATACGATAGGACAAAGCTTTTGAAAGAGAGGAAGAAGTAAGACCTGGTGGGCTGCCATGTTTTTATGTTATTTTTATCACTTCATGTCCCATTATTAACTCATGCTTTCACTGCCCCCCGTGGGAATTTATTAATGCATGCCAGAGAAAGCTTGCTTGCTCTTGCATCAATAAACGTGCTAATACTCCTTGCCTATCATAGCTTTGAAAGGTGTATATCAGTCATTTGCAGTCATGTTTTTGCCTTCTTTAATTTTCACACAGTACTTCTGCTTTCAGTGTTTCCTCTGTGGCCCATAAAGAAAGATTGAATAAATACTAATCTAACAGCAAAAGACAAATATTGGTATAGAATTCTCCCCAAAGAGGAGGCTCTAGCGTCTAAATCATGACTTCCAATATGCGTGCAATATTCTGAAAATCTGTTTTGTGCTTTTGTAGTTTATAATTTACACCACAATAAAAAGGAAAAGGCAGTTAGTATGTGAGATTATCAAGAAACCAACTTTATCAGTAGAATGTAAAATCATTAGCAGCAACAGAGTGAGAGATAGAGAGGGAGAGAGAAAGAGAGAGAGAGCAAGAGCTATTCTGATATCAATTAAAAACTTCAATTTTTTTTATATTTCTCTTCTATCACTTTGGTAATTGAGTATCCATCAAAAATTTCATCACTTTGCATTTAAAATAAAAAGTACACAAATGATTAAATTGGGCATCTTTCAGTCATCAAAAATGTGTCCTAAACTAACAAAAGAATCATGAACAAAATAATCCTCTACCCACTTGGTTGTCCTGACTTCATCTGCAAAACAAAAAGGTTTGATCATTACAAGCTGGGTGAAATATCAGCAACTTAAGTGTACAATAAACCACTAAGTTTCAAAGTAAAATACCTATTGATTGTGTTGAGCTGCGAAAGAATGTACAGAACTTATGATCGCCATGAAGGTGGGTGTTTATCGATAAGGTAACAGAATAATGTGTTGTATTGAAACTGTATGTTATTTTGTAACAATATATGATGATCAAAGGTACACTTAGTTAACAATATATGATGATCGGCCATGTGTGGAGTTAGTTATCCAGTCAAACTACAAAATTACACCTGGTGAATGAAAGAAATATAAGTTTAGGCAAAGAAAACCAAACATTTCAAAACCCAGGGAAAAAAAAAAAAAAAGCCAAAAGAGAGTACTGACCTTTCTTGGTTAGTGGGCAATGGAATGTCTCCATCACCCTTCATGGATAGTGATTCACGCCTGCAAAAGGGGACCAAATTTTACATGAGTATTGGAATAAACACACTAACTTCTCAAAAGAATTTACCAATGGAAAGGAAATGTAAGTGTGAAGCACTTTAATAATATGCTAAGCACATTGAGGATATGATGTCTCAGACTGGGTTAACATATAGATTTAAATTGCTCTGGAGAAATTTCTGAAAGAGACATGATTCAGTTTTTGCAGGAATATAATGTGGGTATCTCTTCCATTTAATGATTTATAAAGTAAAAATGAGCCACAGGAGTAGAATTATTAAGGGCTCCTCATGCCAATCCAAATGAATACTCCTAGCTACCCATAACAAAAAGGCTGAAAATTAATAACTATATACGAAAAACTTTGATGGGGGTTTCACCTGATTGAATGAGATGATGCTAGCCATACTTGATATGCAGAAAGCCATTGAAATTTTTCCATGAATATTTACAACCTGGTTACAGCCCACTGAAACCAATTAATCATTGAAAAAGTCAAGTAACTGATTGTAAGAACATCACACAATGTGCATCAAAAAATATTAACGACCAGATGATGCATTGCAAGCTTGTTTAGACCCCTCACAACACGCTAACTTGTGTGTGGGTGAGAGCGAGAGAGCATACGTGATTATGGATCATAACTTTTTTCTCCTCCATCAAAAGAAGTTGAGTTCAGTGTATCCATGTGAATATGGCAAAAGCTCCTCTACCTCAATCCTGGAATTAGAATAACTCATGCTTTTCTTCAATCGGTTATGATTTGACTCAACCTCAGCCCAAAATATGCCATAAACTGGTCTATGATCAGAGAACCTAGATTCCCCACGTACATAAGATAACTGGTGAAGGCCTTCCCCATACCACAAAATTCGATCACACCTTCACACACAAAGTTAGTTCCATCAGCACTGGATTAAAAAATACAAATATGCCCACACATGATAATAGTTATGTTTGTTTGTGTGTGGTGCTTTATACAGTATGTTCTCTTGCCTTCTGGTAGAAGGCATGTTCTTACCAAGCAGGTGTTCGGCGCTTCTCCTTCGGGTGCATATCATCCCCTGCATATCTATCTGAATTAGTGGAATACTTGTATGTTGGTGGGAAATAAATCTTTCCTTCATTCCATCCCACAAAAACACGACCTTGTCTCTGCTCTATCCTCAGCTGCCAAGAAAACAAACATAATGTTAGATTAAAAGTACTTTATGATATGATTATTCCCATAACAATATTGAAGCTTACTTAAAACAGAACAAAGAACATTTATAGAGTTCTAGGAGGATTGTAAGCATACCTGGTCATTCTCTAACAATGCCCTCCAATTTTGCATCTCAACAAGTGCTTTGGCAGATCGGTAAGAGAGGGCAATACGATAATTCAAATCCCCAAGCCAAATCACTCGACTGTAACAGAACATATATGATTACTATTCCAAACAGAAATCAGCTAATCAACTCCTAAACATATGGAAGTTGTAAACCATCCAGGGAAAAGAAATCTTAGTGTTTAAGCACATACTTGCAATGTATTTGTTAACATTATGCAAATTTTTATTTAAATCGATCGTATGCATGGAAACAATAAATTCATTTAACAGATGTCAGCATATGAATCAACAATTGAGTCACAAGTCCCCTTAATTATAACAATTTAAGTAATGTCCAAGGGAATAAAAGCAATTTTGTTTCCCTTGCTTCTTTCTCTAGATATTCTTTTCTTTTATATGCATAGGTGTTTAATGAGGGTTGATGAACCAGAAACTTACTCGTGCTGAAGGATTGTTTCTGGGGACTTCTCATCACCCGCACCATGAACACGTGGAAACCTTGTTTTCCTCAAGATCTGCATAACATCGGCATTCCTTCTTAGCTGATCACCCTCTTTCTGTCCAGAGGTTAAGTGGGTACAGATAAAGCAAAAACTTGTTTGGTGCAATAACATGCTTACTGCAATAGATCCCTACCAAACAAGCAACATGAGTTAACTATATGCGGCGCTGATTATGAGAAAACCATAGCAGATTACATGGACAAAAACAAAAAAAAGACTACTATGATTTATTCCAAGAATACCTTATTTCCAAGATAACCCATCAGGCCTCTGCCAACACAAGATACTTTCATGTTTTTAACATGATCTCTCAATTCACTTTTCACCCAAACCGTGAGGAATATGCCAACCATCTGCTTACTGGCAACTAGGCAGTACCTTGAATTTCCTGGCATCCTATAGCCATGGTCCATGGATGCAGATCCACCATAGGACATTGGTGAGTACAATACAGTACTTGGTGAATCCCCTGGACCGTTATCATCATCTGAAGACCCCCATCTTGAGTAATCACTTGGCCTGGAGTAATCACTAGGTCTGGAGTATGAGTAATCACTGGGTCTAGAGTATGAGTAATCGCTGGGTCTAGAGTAATCACTAGGCCTGTGGCCCCATCTAAAATTTGGGTCAAAGTCACTTGGCCTGTGCCCAAATATCACCCTATCACACACACTAAATCGTCGATCAAGTCTTGGTTGTGAAATGGAAGGGTCATTGTCCATTTTCCAGCTGTGAGTAGTCTGAAATGATCGGCGATGGAAGAAGGATGAGTTCTTCCTCCTAGCTGATCCCTCAAAATCTGCATCCATTTCTACAACTGGCTCAGGAATGGGAGATGGAGTATAGCAAGCACTACTTCCACTAGTTCCAGGACAATTATTAAGAGTCTTTCGAATAAGAGCCAACCACTTTTTGGCAGGACCATTGTCTTCTGCCCCAAGAATATTACCAGTATTTAGAGGAACTATCTCTTGAAATCTGAAATATACATTGAACAGAAATGACATAATTAGTAATGGCTCATTTACAGATTCTGTAGTGAGAGACATGAACCTAAAAACAATCGAACCAGGCCATACCCAAGGACATAAATGTCTGCAGGAGGTGAGGCATGAAGCCAATCTTCAAGACTCAAATTACTTGGTGGGGATCTTCCAGCCACGTTCCAGGTAGCTACAAAAACACTGCTCCAAATTTTAAAAAAAAAAAAGAGAGAGAGAAGCAGTTAGCACTATACATCACAAAAACAATCAAGATCATGAACAAAAAGTATAAAAGAAACATGTGATTGTAAATTAGAGTACCTATGGTTCTGGACATCTATAATCCGAGGGTGGTCAAGATTCATTCTTCTCCGTCGAACTGGCTCCCCATTTTTGTTAAATTTCTCTGTGCATCAAAGTGAGGGGAAAGAAATAGGAATGATGACCTTAAAGAATTCAAGGGAATAAGTTCCTTATAAAATTATAAGAAATACAGAAATCGTAAGCATGGCTTTCCAGCAATACCAACCTGTTTTACTCTTTTTAATTGTGCAAGGCTCCCTCTCAGAGAAGCTGGTCCTATATTCCACTTCACATCCTGAGAATGAAATCACTCTTGATTTAACTATCATAATTGCTTAACGGTGAGAGATATCTTGAATTGCTAGAAAAGGTTACAATCCATAAGTGAAAAAAGATAAAGATAAAGATAAAGATAAAAGCAGGGAGAGAGAGTATATCCGGAAAAGACAACTCAGAAATAAAGAAAAGAGTATAGAATGTTGAACTCGAATATTTGATGGAATCCAGGAAAATAAAAACCTCTTCTAATCGCAGACTGAATCGTTGGCGTGGTTTAATTGAAGAATTACTATTTGGAAAACCAAACAACGTGAAATGGGAAGTTCACATTTAAAAAGTAAACAGGAATAAGCATTAAGCACCTCCATGAACAGGATCATCTGCCTGAAAATCCTCAGTTTTGCTCTTGATATTGAACCATTTCCTAACCATTTTCTTGGACCATGAG
This sequence comes from Mangifera indica, assembly GCF_011075055.1. Classification (NCBI taxonomy): domain Eukaryota; kingdom Viridiplantae; phylum Streptophyta; class Magnoliopsida; order Sapindales; family Anacardiaceae; genus Mangifera; species Mangifera indica. The sequence goes on from NC_058143.1 coordinate 18,180,538, forward strand.
AGCTTCACAAAAAAATAATAATAATAAATATATCAGCAACACAGTCTCGAACTTTGTTACATAAATTTCAATATAAAAAATTAGAGAGAGACCATGAAGTAAAAAAGAACCTTGCTTTTAGAGTTCCAATCCATTGTTTCACTTCTACTTCATATACAGCTAACTTTATACCATAACCCCGCTTCCCAGTTTTGCTCGTATTAAGCAAAAACGTTAAAAACTCAAGGGGATTTTCATTCCTCAACTTTCTCGCACATTTTACTTACCCAAAAGAAAAAAAAAATCTCGACTTCGAAGCTCAACAACAGAAACAATGAGACCAAACGGCCAATGGGTTGTTATGTTATCATGTTGTGCTAGTGGTATATTATTGAGATGAAACACTAGAGTTAGCAACAAAGAAGATAGAAGGGTGAAAATGATAGTGCAAGGAGTTGAAAGAGAAAGAGACACAAACACTTGAATGCGTGAAAGTGAGACGAAAGATTCTTGAAGTAGAACAAGACAATGCGGGAGACACAGAGGTAAAAGAGAAAGCTTATAAACCTGCTGCTTGTCTTTCTCTCTCTTTGAAACTAAGGGCAAAGCGCTTAAGCCTCGTAAACAGCAAAGTATCGAATTTGGACACTATGAGAGAAAGATGGACTGAATCTTTAGGGTCGTTGGACCGCTACTCTTTAGTTAGCCGGTAAACGATTTATAATAGTAATATGGATAATATTCTAGAGAAAAAAAAAGGAAAAAAGGAAATATTAGAAAAAAATACATAAAATTAATATTTTATTAATTTATTTTTTAAAAATATTGAAATAAATATAAAATCTGAGAGAAAGATCTTGATAATCTTTTATAATAAAATTATATATACAAATAATAATAATAATAATTAATTATTATATAATTATATTATAATTCAATTAATTTTTAAATATTTTTTATTATCTAATATTTCGAGCAAAATAAGGTTATTTATAAAAATAGTTAACAAATTAATCGTTGGTACTGTCAAGCCAAACACACTTTGTTTTTTTGTTTAGTTAAAATTTTCCTTCAGTTTATTTACAAACATAATTATAATAGAAACTGGGTATGTCGTTTAGATAGAATAAAAATGATAAACGACGAGGGAAGAGGAAAGTGTGGAAAGGCTGCCGGAGTTATGGAAAGTGCAGGGTGTGACTGAGATCTGGTATAATATGTATTGTAGCTGTAGCCTTGTTTCCCGTTCTGGTCTTCCAAAGCACTTTAGAGAAAAAAAAGATAAAGGAAATGTAGTTTATGTCTACTACATTTGCTTCTGTTTCTCTGTTTCTTCTTCTTTTAAGTATTTGTAATGTAAAATTACAGCTATGATTCGTGGGGGGAAGGAAGAGGATTTCAAGTTTATAATGCGGTGATTATAAGATCGATTACTGAATCTGAAATTTTATCAGTTTGGTCACTTAGTTTACACTACCCCTAGGGGGAAATGGTGTTTGCTTTTCATCACACTTGGTACCCTAAATTTTCGGTTCATGTAGCCTGCAGCTCAAGTTGGATGCCTCACGGCCGCCCTCACACTGTTTGGCTCCTAACTTTGAAACTTTCATTGACTGACTGCCTGGCTAAAGACTAGTCTTTCCAAGATGCCGCAACATCTTTGGACTGTTGAGGTAGTGGTGCTTCTTGATTCTAATGACAAGTTTAATACGTATTAAGGGGAATTAGTTTAATGATCCTGACGGCACAACACGTGAAGTTGGGCAGCATAAAGACATCCCACAATCCAAATGGAAATCCTTTACAACTTCGTAAACCACCACTAGCCCAAGTGCAGCTCCTATTGTTGGTCCCAATTAGCAGATGATTATGATTTATCAGTTGTTTAATGTGATGTCTTGGTTGTCCTTTGCTTCAAATTAATGTCTTTTACTATAAAATTATATATATCAATTTTGAGTATTCAGATATCAAGTTATCATATATTAAATAATTTTAAATTAAAAATAAATTAATATTCAATCACGATAACACTTAATTATATATTTAAAATTAAATAAAATAAAATACACATCTCTTTACTTGCCAAATCATTCATTTATAAGATCAAACCTTTGTACATCTAACATTATTTTGAAAGATTATATTAAATAATTGCCGATATGGGTTATTCCGTTAATTTAATTTATTTTAATTAAAGTTTACTTTAGTTTAAAAAGAAAATCCTTTTTATCCAAATCTTAGGAGAAGTCAATATAATTCTTTTTAATAATATATCCTAAGTAAGCTCATGTCACAACAAATATGAAATTATTTTTAGATTATGTAGTGATAAACTATTTCTAATTTTATCTTCGTCTAATAAGAAATCAATCACAATTTTGACAAAACAATAGTAAAATTATATATTCCCAATTTTAAATGTTTAAATTATTTATAATTATATGATTTAATGACATCATAATATATTATTTAAATATTTAATTAAATATTTAAAATTATATACACATAATATTATTTAATATGATAATTAATAATTAATGAAAATATAGAGTAATTGGTATAAATAAAGATATACATATATATTCAAAAGAAGAATCATGAGTGGAATTCGAAAGATCAAATCAAGGCAATCTAATCAGCATACAAACAAAATGAAATGGTTGGTAATATGCTTTTATTCCCTTTTTCTATGGAATTTAGATTTTTGTTTTGCTTCTTCAAAATAAAATGTGGGTCTCTGTGGAATCATTTGAAGCAATAAGGAGAGAAAAAAAAAAGTGAAGATTGAATAATACAAAGAGACTTTGTAAAGTGATTACTTGTATCAAAGAAAACTAAAGAGTCATGGGCCATATTTAGTAATTGCATATCTAAAGAGGGATATAAACTGACCCTACAATTTATATTTCCTTTTCAAAGTTCATTCAACAATTTATTTTACTATGTACAATATGCAGGGCGTATTTATGTAGTGAAGGCAATACTTCTGGCTTCATTTCAATCAAGAGATGATGAAAAAGTTATACACAAAATGCGCCATCACCTCACTATTCCTGTTTCAAGAATGAATACGAAAGTGTCTTCGTAATGTTCAAATTCAAGTTCACGCATGTTTAAGTTAGTATATAATATCATTTGAAATTATTAATAGAATAAATAATATCATTAAAAGAATTAACAAAATCGTTAATATAATAAACAGTATCATTAGATAGATAAATAAGCTGAACAATGAATTTGGATTGTATATATAAACATAACATTAAAAATGGTATTTATCTTACTTTTCATTCAAGGGTTTTTCTTATATTCCATGAGAACAAAGAATATAAACCCTAACACAAGCACCAAAAAGTAAATGGAAATAATTGTCTAAGAGAAACAAATATGCGGTAACGGATAAACAACTACTGTGAAGATAGAATTTTAACAAAATCTAGGAGACAATGGGTCCGATTTTAAATTTGAGATGACAGACAGACAAATCTCAACCCCAGATCATCAGCCATTTTCTGAGGAACTCTAGTACTCAATTTGCTTATGAACTCAACAAGCACATAATTTAGTTTTTGATTCTCCAAGTCTTTTCATATAAATGTTCCAACAGTACCCAAATTCCATTCTGGATCCACACATTTCTTTAACCCTTTATATGTTGAAGTTGAATTTGAAACTATTAATAAAGAAAAAAAATACGAGGGCCGGCTATTTCTTCCATGTAAAGTATTTTAAGCTAAACATACAAGAAGTTAATTACAAATCTTTATAATATAATATATAAAGGAAGAATTTGGATTTTATTCATTTTTAAGGGAGGGAGTGCTTGTTCCTAGCTTCAGAAATGGAGAGTTTTTTGGTGGACCATTGATCAGAGATGGTGGATTTCATGATTTATTATTATTTTTTCATGAATGAACGTAAGTTTGTAAGCATTATTAGATTTAGCACAAAAACCCATGTTTACAGTGATGAACAATTACTGAATGGAGCTGTAAATCTCACAGAGAAGAAAGAAAAAAAGTCAAAAAAACCACCATAAATAATTCCAAGACGGTTTGCTTTGCTTTGTTGAGCTTTATCTTTTTGTTTTATGTCCTTTATCTGCAAATATTACTAATCAAAATCAATCAAGATTTACGAGGCAGTCAAAGGTTAGCAACAGCAGCAGTGCAGTCGTCGTTGCTAGTTTTCCTTTTCTTTTTTATGCCTTTTTTTTTTTAGGGTTTGAAGCATGGAGACCCACCCCGTTTCTTTCTTTCTTTTTCTTTAGTGACTCTCACTCACTCACTCACCTCTTTGTTTCCCGTTTTCTTCTTTCCATTTTCAAAATTTTCCATGTCTTTTTTCACCTGTTACAGCTTGCTTTCTTTCTTTATCTCCATACTGAAAAAACTCAATAAAATTTCAGATCAGAATAAATAAAAAACTTGATTTATTTTGAAACGAAGCTTGCTGTGCATGCAAATTATTAGACATGTAACACTTATCGAGAGATTGGTAGAAAATTTCTTAGCCTGAGTTAACATTAAATGATTATAGTTCAAATAATATTGGTTAATTAAATAGTAGAATAACAATTTGAAAATGGATTAAGTGATTAATAAAGATAAATTTAATATATTTAAAAGTTAAAATATGGGTAAATATCATTAAAGTGGATTTTAAAGTTTATTAGACTCTTAATGGGATTCATTAATTGTATATTAGATAAGTCCTCTTTCCAAAATTCAGTATTGTTTTATGCTGGAACAGAAAATTATTTATTTCGATATAAGTAATTTCAGTTTTATAGATTCAAATTGTATAGTTTCGAGTATTTTTAAAATTTTAAAAAATTTTATTGTAAAAAATACTAGCTTTAGCAAAAGAAACAATAACAAAGGGGTTATATCTCGTCTCTATAAGTATTCTTTTTATAATTTTAATGACTAATTATTTATACTCTCGTTAAAACTAAAGAAATCTATAACTTTAACAATAAAAAAGTATTCTCGTCGTTGTCAATTATTGTTATAGCTTTCACAATTAAAAGTATTAACGATGAAAATAAAAAAAATTTCTCTTTCATTAAAACCCTTTTTTTTTTTTAGTGTTTCTATTCAGTATATATATATATATATATATATATATATATATATATATATATATATAAAATTAGGATTGAATCAGTATATTTCATTCATATAAATGAAATCTTACTAGCCATGCTGAGTGAAAAAGGTTGTAATAATTAACCAAACAATTGGTCCAATTGGTATTATATTTTCATCATTTTTAGACTAATTTTCATTGAATTTCTTAATGATTTTGGCTGAGAAGTTTATTTACTTACGTAATGTAAAAAGTTAAATGATGATTCTGAGATTTGATGCAGGCATGGACCATTTAATTGATGTCAATTTGTCTCACTATTTCTTCCCACCAGAAAGGATTGATGTCAATTTTTCTTTGGTAAGTAACTAAGTATGGTGGGGATGAAGAAGCCTAGTCAAATAAGTAATAAGGCAGCTATATATAAATGAAACTTTATCTAATAAAAGATAAAAAGAAAATTGATATCCAAATTCTAAGGTTTACATCATACACCCTCCATATTGCCCTGCTATCAAATCAAATCATGCAATTTCTCTGAAATTTTGTGCTCCATCAAACTCCCTACTTTGCAGTCACTAGTGGTTTCTCCCTGTCCCAATCTCATTTGTTCATCCATTTCATATCAAATTCTTTGGTAGTTATTCAGCTTTTGTTTCTTTCTACTTTGTCGTTTTCACTTTTGTATGCCCAAGTAATCTACTAATGCAATACTAGGATTTTATATGCCAGTTCAACTATTCATATCCAGTTTTAACTATTCAATTGGGTATTCTACGTAGTTTTATATTAAAGAAAAAATAATATCCAATCACATGATAATACATTATCTAAATATCTGATTAAGTTTAAAACTAATCGCACGTAACATTACCAATGTAGCCCATTGGCCCAATCATTTCACTTTCAGTCTGCATTATAGGGGCCATAAGTTGTGGCCCATCAGCTTAAGTTTAAAACAATTTTGTGACAGATTGGCCTACTACTATTTGTTTGTTTTATTTCGAGCCCAAATAGCTGGAATCTTAACGGGCTGGGCTCGAGCCAGCCTGCAACCTCACCTTATCCATGTCACAGTCTGCAGTTCAGGCAGACTCTTTGAGCAGCCAAAATGATTCCACTATTGTTTTTTATTGCTCTTGTAATACGAAGCCTCCTCTCGACCAAGAATAATTTTTGGCAAATGTATTGACCATCATCATTTATAAGGTATTTCAAGCTTTGTGATTGCCTGTTGTCCTCAAGTTACTTTGTTACAAATAATGACTTAACAACCTATTTGTCACAGAAATTCATACAAATTTAAAGCATGGAAAACACTGATAACAGAATGAAAAAGAGAAAAAACAATCAGACACTTTCTTCTTCTCTAGCCTGTGACATCAACTTCTCTATTTTTCCCTTGGCATGAGCCAAGTTTTTCTTTTCCAGTTCCTCCACCAGCATCTTGTATGTGCTGCTCATGGGAACCATTCCCTTCGACACCATTTCTTTGAAGAATAAGCAAGCGTCTTCAAGTTTCCCACTCTTACAAAGTCCCCTCACCAAAAGAGCATAAGTTCCCAGATCAATACTGATATCATTCTTAAACATGTGTTGCAACAAAATGTTGAGCACTTTCATTCTCTTCTTCCTACAGCACATCTTCAATAAAGGTGCATAAGTCTCAAGATTAGGCTTACACGAATCCTCCTCCATCTTTCGAAGCAATTCAAATGCTTTCTCCTCTTGTAAATGCTCACAAGCAGAAGAAATCATCGTGTTAAAAGTCAGAACATCAGGCATAACACCCTGCTTTTTCATGTCCTCAAAAATCTCATTAGCAGTCTTAAGCATGCCAGCCTTACTCAAACAAAAGATCAATGAACTATAAAATGAAGCATCAAGTAAACAACCATCATTCTTCATCTTTTCATAAACCCCCAATGCTTCATTTATCTGCCTAGCTTTCCCTAAAGCATGCACAAAAATAGTATAGGTCACAGCACTTGGCTTGCAACCCCTTTCTTGCATCTGTTTCAAAATATCTTCAGCTTTACGAAAATCCTTTTCACGACAGTAATGCTCAAGGAAACAAGTATAAGAAACCACATTTGGGACAAAACCATGTTTCTGCATCTCATCCATGGTTCTCTCAGCATCCTCTAATTTCCTAGCTTTGCACCACCCATGTATCAAAACATTGAAAGTATAAGAATCCAAAGGTATACAGCCCTTAAACTCAAGAAACACTTTATAAGCATGCTCAACATTATTCTCTTTAGCCAATGCATCCATTAGAATGTTCATTGCCTTTGTTTCTTTCTTCAGACCATACCTTTCAAATGCTCTAAATGCTTCAATAGCCTCCTCATGCTTACCTCGTCTAGCCAGCCTCCTCATAACCTTACTCATTGTATCCAATGTAATGTACCCCTCATTCAACTCATCCATTTCTTTAACAACCTCCCACATAAGACTAAACTGCTTAGTTTTTCCTAAAATATCAACCATGGTGTTATATATTTCTGGTGTGTGCTTATAACCTGTTTGTATTTTTGCCCAAGTGAACAACCCAAAAGCTGGAATCCAGTTACTGCTAAATCTCTTCAAAACCTGCTCAACCAAACTGTTTGATACACTGAAACAAGACAGATTCAGAGTCTCAACTACTCTGTCAGGCGATGGGTAGTTATTCTTGAGGATTTTGCTGATTTTATCAACATCAGTGTCTGTTTTCTCACTGAAAACATGAGAAACAATCCCATTTTGATCATTAAGTTTGTGATTCTCAACCCAACTGGCAAGTGAAGGGATTACAAAATCCTCATCTGGGTTTTCGATGTCATGGGATCTGAGCCAAGTGGGCAGCTCCGGCGACTCGGTGGTATTGGGAGACTCATTCAAGGTACATAAAGGATTGCATAATGAGTAACGAAAAGGATTGATTCGGGGCTTGTTTTGTGAATGTGAAAGTAACAAGAAGTCGAAGATTTTGCGTCTTGGTAGCATTGTTGGTTGATAGAAAAACTGGAGTTCGATTACTCGGGTCTGATTCGGTTCTCCCTTGCACTGTTCACTTACCACTTTAAGATTTGGGAAAGTGAATTACTTTGTCCCACCCAAGTTTTGATTAAAAAATTTTTCACCCTCTGATGACGTAAATCACATTTTTCATCCAAAAATAAAACTCCTTTGACAAAGAACAATGCTCTGGTTTAATAGTAGAACAAACTCTGCACTTCAAACGGTGCAAATTCAATGCAGACTTCTTGTCCCTTCCTGTTCTTCTCAATTATAATTACCATTACCCCCTTCTGTTCCCATCTCTCTCTCTCTTTTCATTACATGCAAAGTCACTAAAACTTATCACACCAACTGCAATTATTCTCTTTCCTTGTGAGTTCCTTTCTTACTCTGCTGTTCTTTGATTTTCTGTATTCCAGTTAACAAATGTATTAACGCCCATTCGGGCTTTTGTTTTCTCGATTTTAGTGGTTTGTTTACTGCTGTTACCGTTTGTCTTATGTTTCTTTCACTGGTTATGCTTTTATGTAAAAATTGCAATGGTACATTAAAGAAATGAATTGGCAGAAGCCCAATTGATCTAGAATTAACCGTAATTTATTTTTTCCTTTTTCGGCATGATGTATTGGTTTAAATCATACAAATGAGTTTTTTCTTGTGTACTCTATCATATTTTCTTTTATTTGTCATTTTTATCTTATTGGAATAATCTTTTCTTCGAACCTGGTTTCCAGTGTATAAGTCGCTGCGGTTTAACTGAGTTTTGGCTTGGTATTGTGTAGAATATGTCAATATCATTTCTTGTAAAGGATAAGTAAATAAAATTACAACCTTGGCTAGTCTGGTAGTGTGGCTAATCATTTTGTTGCAGGACTTGCAGTTCGTGTTGTTTTGCTTTATATTAGCTCACCCAGGTTTCCTTTGACAAGGACATTTGCTTCTGCAATCCAGTCATTGACTCAACAATGAAGCGGGCAGTGCTGTGGACTGACCATGTTGACGCTATATCATCAGATGAATCATCTTCCTCAGATGCAGATGATGGGTGTGGTTGTCAGCAGTCAAGCAATGATACTGCAGCTATCAAAGATTTGACATCTGAAGGTATATATGCACTAATCTTGATAATAAGAAATGTTAAAATGAACTAATAGGAAAACTATCTATTTGTTTCTATTATTTCAGTGTCGTAATTTAGAAGAATTATTCGCTTCCATTTCTCATTCTTTGAGCTTTTGGTTCCAATAGTATGTTGTTTGTTTTAATGGAGAGTCATTTTTTGTATTTGTTGAAACTACGCATGCTCACAGAATGCATCATTGAGATATGTTTTCTTCTAGGTGCTCTGTTCAAAAAGGCAGAATTGTATCTGGAATACATGAAACAGATTCCAATTCCTACACACCGGGGTTCGATTATACCATTTACATCAGGGGGTGGGTGGGCCGTGGTGGGGGGGACTTGGCAATTCAATTAAGCAGTTATATCAGCAACCTGTGCATTGCCTCACTAATATTCTCTTAAGGCAGTGGGACAAATCAAGGTTTGACTCTGAACATGAATATGAGCCCCTGGATATTGTCATTCATCCTCGTAAAGCTGAAGCCACCATTTGGCTCATTGAAGAAGTCCACCGACACGCCTCTTCTCATCATCATCTAGCTAAACTCTAGCTTTCTGATCCAATGCACAGTAACTTCGTTGATTCCATATTCCCAAATTCATGAACCATGTTTTCAAGGCCTCTATGTTTTTACCATTGGTGTTGACTCTGTAATTGATGCACTTTAATTTCTTCGTCTGGTTTGGATATGTACAATAGGAACTTGAAATAAAGGCATTCATCAGTTCTTTTATTTCGTTTTCATAGATTTTTGCCAGCATCAGCTCTTTCGTAGATCAATAAGCTGGTGTAGGGCATCAATTTTTGTAATATATTGGCATGAACTTCTCGTGGCTTCAAGTTATCTGCAATATTCTAACGGATGAAAGTAATAAAGGAATGGGACTCTTTATTTACCAAAAATCATTACAAGAACAGACCCCTCTCTGGCAAAAGTGGAATCTGTTATTATCTCGAATAATAATTTCTCGCTCATATATTTTTGAAACTAATTTGGCGAATGAGTGGCAGTCAGAGCACATTCGGAGATTCTTCACAACACGAATGGGCATCCTTGGAGTAGTACTGATTAGTCCAAAAGCCATGGCCAGTTTCTCGCTATGGTGATTAAGCAAGTGCTCTTTCTCTTGCTCATCGACATCAAGTAAAACATTAGTAAGATCAGGAACATGGCCTGCATCTCTAAATCTGCAGTTCATTTCATGCAGCATCAATGAGATAGAAGTCATTTCAGGGTGTGATTCATCACCAGACGTAAACTCGTGAACTTTTCCATTTACTTCTATTGAGCTTGATCCAGGCACTTTCTGAACCCCTCTCTCCTTCATGTGTAGCCTCACTCTTGCAACATCGCTCCATTTTCCAGCTGAAGCATATATGTTTGATAGAAGCACACGGATCCCAGACTTATCAGGAGTCAATTCTGTTATTCTTTCAGCTGCATATGCTGCCATATGAACATTTTGGTGCTTCCGGCAAGCAGCTAATAGAGACCCCCAAATAACGTCATTAGGCTCCATTGGCATGCTCTTTATGTGCTCTATTGCATCATCTAGCAACCCAGCACGGCCAAGCAAATCAACCATGCACCCAAAATGAACAATTTGAGGAGAAATCCCATGGATTTCTTTCATGGACCTGAAAAGTGTCCAGCCTTGTTCCACTAGTCCACCGTGACTACATGCTGTCAATACAGCAACAAATACTATATCATCTGGCTTTACCCCTTGCCTCAGCATCTTGTTAAAAAGCTCTACTGCTTGCTCACCGTTTCCCTCCATAGCCTTTGCCCCAATGGCTGCAGTCCAGGCAGACACATCTCTTTTCTCCATTCTATTGAATACTTGCATCGCACTTTGAGGATCACCACACTTGGCAAACATATCAACTAATGCAGTTTCAAGCCGCATATCACAGTAAATACCATTTTTCTGAATGTAAGTGTAAATCCACTTGGCAAGATCCAGAGATCCTAGATATCCACAGGCAGATGCAACACCCACCATTGTTATCCTATCTGCCTTGATTCCTTTACTCTGCATCTCTCGAAAAAATTCAATTGCTTCCTCAAACATGCTTTCTTGCGTTAAAGCACCGAGAATAGTGTTCCAGGACACAAGATCAGTCTCTGGCATCTCACCAAATAATTTCCAAGCTGACTCCAAATCACCATTCCTAATGAAACCTGCAATCAATGAGTTCCAATATACTATGCCCTTGTTTGATGTTTGATCAAAGATTAAACATGCCAATTCTTGTTTGCCACAATTCATATACATGTCAATCATAGAATTACAAATGTAATCACAACCTTCTAATCCATTCCTCAAAACATAGGCATGGCACAACTTTCCACACAGAAGATCACCCAATTGTGCACTTGCTGAGATTGCAGATAACATAGTAAATCTATCAGGTCGCAGTCCTTGCAATAGCATTTCGTCCAAGATAGAAAGTGCTTCTCTTGCCATCCCCTGCCGTACATAATTTGACATGACTGTATTGCACAAATCCAAATTCCAATCCCTGCATTCATCAAAAAGCTGCTTTGCAGTACCAACAGCACCACATTTCATGTACATATCAACGAGTGCATTCACCATAAGAGAATTCACCTTCATTCCTAACTCACCAATATAAGCACACGCTCTCTCACCCAAATCCAAATCTTGCAACTTCGCACAAGCAGAAATAACACAAACCATCGTTACCGAATTGGGTGTAATTCCTTCCTCCACCATGTCAAAGAATAAGTCAACAGCCTCTTTCGGAAAGTCCCTTCGAGCATAGGCACAAATCAAACTAGTCCACGACACAACATTTCTGTCAGACATTTGATCAAACACTTTTCTTCCATCATCAATATCTCCACATGCACCATAGAAATGAACCAAAGAATTCTCTACAAATAAATCTCCTGCGAAACCCCTCTTGATAATTGCTCCATGAACCTGAACCCCCTCATTGTAAGCTGAACTCTTCGTGCACGCACTTAACACAAATGGGAAAGTATACTTATCAGGCAACATTCCAAAACTCAGCAACTCAACATAAAGCAAAACAGCTTCTACACCAAGTCCAATAAAAGAGTAACCTCTAATCAAAGAATTGTACATGAACAAAGTAGCAGTGTTCTCATTATCCTTTTTGAAGATATCAAAGGTCTTCTGCGCATAGTTCAAACTTTCAGAGATACCCATTTGAGCATATGTTGAGATAACCTTTGCAGCATAAGAAGGATTGGTACTTAGGCCTTGCTTTATCAAATGACATTGTAGTTGTTTGAGTTCGTTTAAGGTTTTGCAATCGCTGAAAGATGCAGTTGAAGAAGCGTCTTTAGAAACGGGTTTAGTTTTGGCTTTGGGTTGTTGTTGGTTGTTCCGAGTTGCAGAATTTGGGGTTGCCAAAACTAAAGGAGACGAATTGAGAGTTGCAGACATTGTTGTGCATTCGTTTGAACTTTCGCTTCCTTTCAACTAAAGTTGCTGATATTCTCCTTTAGTTCCGCATAATTTTTATAATGACTTGTTTTATTATGCTGAACGAGTTATCGTCCGCCAATGGGCGACACATATAGATGACGAATGGAGATGCAAACCAAAGAAAGGCTGAATACCTTGATCTTGTTTTTGTTGCTCACCAGAGTAAATCTATATTATACCTGATAGCGGATAATAGGAATCCCAATCCTTTCTTGCTTTTTGTCTGATCTCCGCCAAAAAATTTGGCATAAAAGCATATTATAATAATTTAAAATTTTTAAAAATAATTTAATAAATAAAAGTTTAAGGAATATATGCAAAACCAAGATAACTCTGGGATGGAATAAAGTAAAAAATATATTTATTTTTGTCTTCTTTCCATCCCCGACAGCAGAGATTTTCTTGTCTTATCTCTATTCTCATCTTTATCAAATTTTTTTTTTTTTTCATTCAAGGAATAACATCTCCTTTCTTTAATGCATGGTTACAGTTCTATGCTGACCTACTTTTCTTCAAACCTCAGATCAGGTCTTTTTCTTTTTCATACCAATTATCCTAACGGGGAAGCAGAAATCGTTCATGTATATGTTTTTTATTTATTTTAGCAAAACCTGGAGAGCCGTTGCATTACATAGCCTTAAAGGGAAGCCTCGTTTACATTGGTGAAAGGGGAAGATGGAGATCCTGAGCATCTTCCTGGAAAAAGTAACTTTACAGATTAACATACTCAGATTCTTGTTATCGCGAAAAACCAAGTCTTAAAATTCAAGGGTGGTATTTTTGTTGGACAGAGCTCTAGATATGGCTTTGATAGTGTTTGGAGTAGTCCTGCAGCAGCCACCGAAAAGGGAAGCTCCCGCATCCTGCCACTTTCCTATGTATGACACAAAGTCCTCATCTCTTGTCCCTGTTGATTCCTGGAACATAAAGCATCTACCTTTGCATCATAAAAAATAGCTAATGAAGAACAATCTTAAAAGTAAAAATATCGGAAAGTCTGCAGTAGAGATGGATGAAGATGTTTTGAGTGACACCAAGAAGCCTAAAAAGCAATAGAACTCACCACCCACTGCTTGAGAACAGCATCATAAGTCTCTCCACTGTTTGGATATACAATTACTGGTTTACTAGTTACCTGCCAGATTGACCAGTCAAAGTACAATCATTTTGAGAGCAAATTCAAAATCCTGTTCTTATTAATTATTAATGTCTTCTAGAGTTTTGAAAATTTGATCTTATTACTTACATCTACCTCAAGAATCATACCTTTCTAATAGAGACGACCAATCCATGGATAAACCTTGGAGCAGTACAGTTGATGCCAATAGCCATTACTTGCTTGCAGGAATCAGCAATGGAGGCACATTCCATTATAGAATCACCACTAACGACATTGACACCATCCATGCAAGTGAACGAAAACCATGCTGGAATATTTATCACTTCTTCTTCAAGAAGCTCAGCGTAGGCCTGAATTCGATCAAATCGAAAATCTGAGTCGGCCAGAGCCAGAGCGAAAATGGTTCTAAACATACCATTGGTTTTAGAGAATATTACAGCCTTAATTTGTCTGCAAAATTTCAACATATACCTTTGCTTCCATTTTATTTGGAATTGTTTCAAAAGCAATTAGGTCGGGACCTGCTTGAGCTAAAATCTGTAGCCTTCTCCTATGGAAATCCTTCAATGTTTCCACAGTAACCGCATCACCATAGTCTCCACTGTAAAGAAGACAACAATTAGATAGAGGATTTATTACGAAGATGCCATTCAAGATCATTTTGCCCTTTTTGCTTGTAACACAGTATCCAAATCAAATTAAAGAAGATGAATTACTCTTGGAATCACCAATTTCGCTCACCTATACTCAGATCCATCAGCCAAATAAGCCCCATAGCTTCCCACTGATGCAGCAACCAAAACTGGACGCCTAGAAGTACATCTATCATAATAACTTTGACGTGCCTCACAAGCAATTTCAACACTTTTCCTTATCAACCCTTCTGCTTCCTCTGTAGACAAGCCTTTGGCCTCAAAACCTTGAATGGTGGCCTGCATGATCAGATCAATGAGCTGGTAAACATTCTACACAGAAAAAGAAAATATGCCACTCAGGAGGAATAAAATTACCTGATAAGAAGCAGTCAGGATTATATTTGCACCAGCATCAAGGTAATCTAGATGAACCTGTTACATTAACCCCACCAGTCCATGAATAAAATAGTAAGTTGAAGCTTATCAGATAATTCTTTCATCTATCACTATCAAACTGTTGACCAATCCATCTGACGGCTTAGAGGATAAACACATAAAGTTATCCATCCAAGGCACTACAACAATATTATAACATGGGACTGTACAAAGCTCTTGAGATGGGCTTAGTGCCATCCCCACGTCACTTTCAGAATATACGACACATCTTGTTCTTATCTTGCTTTGTCTTTAACTTCTATTTTAACTGTGTCTCAGGAATTTCTCCTAAATTTCGTCAGAATTTACGGATTTAAAAATGAACTTCATCCAAAGAAAATATATCAGTTTACTTAGAGCTTAAAAGGAGAATCCGGCCGCCACAGAGATATGATGTCCATCTTCGCATAAAAGAAAGAAGCAGAGATTGGAAAAAAAAAAGGGGAACAAATCCGATCTCATTTTTGTAAGAAAGCCAAAAGAAGAACACGAAAAGACACACGGGAGTGTACGTAAATTTAGCAATCATGCCTGCGCGTTTTTGTTTGTCAAGAGAATAAAGAGAGTACCCTTCTAACGAGGTCAAGCGAAGTGACAAGGCACTTGGCGCTCCAAAGAGGGTCATTGAGGTTGGCGCCATAACGTTCGAGCTCGGTGGCGAAACCGCCATCAACGACGGCGAAGCCACCACACTTATGAAGGAAATCAGTCATGAATGAAGACATGTTTGGAGGATTCAAAGAAAAAATATAAAGCCTAAACAGAGAAGAAATGTTTGATCTTGGGTAGGCGGTTAACACTCTTATTTTGATTTAAACTGAAATGCACATCTAGTCATTGCTTAGTTGTCCTGTCTGGTATATACTTTATAAAGAGGAGGAGTGTATCAATTTACGGGATTGCCCTTCTCATACTATCGATAAAAGGTCAAATACTGTTCCCACAGAACTTTGATGAAACAACATATTCCTTCCATTAAGTTTCAAAAATCTATTTTTTCATCCCTCATCGACTATTCCTCTCTTGTTCCTTCCCCTTTGCGTCGTCCTATGATCCAAGTCTATATTATTAACATACTATATTAAAGTATATTACTTTAGAGGCCATTGACGGCCAAACGACTATTTCCCACCCAAGGTTTGATGTTTTCTCAAAAGTCTCCCCTTTAACTATGGAAACACCAAATACCCACTCATAGCCGGTTAGATTTAACAAAACTCTATCGCCTGAAAATTTTATCTCTTTTTGCCCCCCTAAACTTCAAAAACTAAAAATTTTCCCTCAGTCTAAGTTTTAAAAAATGGCAGTTTCACCCTAGGGTTTGGTTTTGAAATCTCCGACGACCGTTCCGGCTCTATTGCAGACGACCTCTCCCTCCCGAAGCAGTCTCTCCTTTCGACGAATGCTTTTCTCCCATTTGGAGGCTCGATCAGCGTCGGAGACGCCTTAGGAGACGAAGAACTTCGTCGGGTAAGACGAAGTTCTTTGTCTCCCCAGACGAAGACGAAGTTCTGGGAAGATGACTATCTTCCCAGACGAAGACGACTACTTCGTCTTCATCTGGGGAGACAAAGAACTTCGTCTTCCCCGACGAAGTTCTTCGTCTCCCAAGGCGTCTCCGACGCCGATCGAGCTTCCAAATGGGAGGAAAGCATTCGCCGGAAGGAGAGGCTGCTTCGGGAGAGAGAGGTGGTCGGTAATGGAGTCGGAACGGTCGTCTGAGATTTCAAAATCAAACTCTAGGGTGAAACTGCCATTTTTTAAAACTTAGGCTGGGGAAAAATTTTAGTTTTTGAAGTTTAGGGGAGTAAAATTAGATTCTATTTTAGTTTATTTTTAATATTATAGCAAAAATGACGATTTTACCCTTACCACCGTTAGGGTTTTGTTAAATCTAACCGGTCATGGATGGGTGTTTAGTGTTTCCATAGTTAAAGGGTGGAAACTTGAGAAAACATCAAACCTTGGGTGGGAAAGAGTCGTTTGGCCGCCATTGACAGGTCAGATGTTTGGCATCAAAGCTGTAATGATATGGACCTTAGCAACAGCTTTGCAATGTTCCGTGAAAGAAAGTCTAAATTCCTGTTGGAAAGTTAAGAAAGAAGCTTATATTCTTTAGTTTTTTTTTTTCCCAGCTTTTGCATTATTCGTTTCTTTTTATAACAAATAGAAAGCAGAAGAAAGCATTATTTTGCTAAATTTGACTAGGCACAAGCACTGAAATATGAGGCCAAATTCTGTGCCCAGATTCCTTAAATTCAACAATCTGAATGTTGCCGCCGATGGCGTCCAGGTTCTGCCTTCTTTTTTCCACCTGGAAAATGAGAGTTTTGCTATTGAAGTTTGCTTTTGGTTTTCTTTTTTTATGTATATTTGGATAAGGCCAGATCAGATCCACATAAGGGTGATTTTTAACTTGTTTCAGTAGCTGAAGTAACACCCACTTCTTTATCTTGATAAACCTAATCAATCAGCTATCTCTTTAACTTGTTAAATTTGTTTTTTGAGGGAACAATATCATAATGAAATCTTCAATTTTCATGTTAGAAATTGTGATTTTCCTAAGTGGAAGAGGACTAAGGTGCGTTTTCTATCTATTTTATCTGATTAGAAAGCCACTTACCTGGAAAATGAGAGTTTTGCTATTGAAGTTTGCTTTTGGTTTTCTTTTCTTATGTATAGTTGGAAAAGGCCAGATCAGGTCCAGGTATGGGTGATTTTTAGCTTGTTTCAGTAGTTGAAGTAACACCCACTTCTTTATCTTGATAAACCTAATCAATCAGCCATCTCTTTAACTTGTTAAATTTGTCATTTGAGGGAACAATATCATAATGAAATCTTCAATTTTCCTGCTAGAAATTGTGATTTTCCTAAGTGGAAGAGGACCAAGGTGCGCTTTCTATCTACTTTATCTGATTAGAAAGCCACTTATTGAGAAGATTATTCGGAGGAGCTCGACAATTATTAGAGTGAAGTGACCCTACAAAGCCACCAGGACAAATTTTCTATTCAGGAGTAGAATAACACGACTAGGATACAGATGTAGCACATCAGAAGCGACAGAAGCTAGATGATTCTAAGTTGAAACTTGCGTGGCGTTCCATTATGAATTTGCTTCCATTTGGCCACAAATGTAATCATCCCATTCACAGAATTTCTGCTGCTGATGCATGAGGGTTTGCGGATGGATGTGTTTGCTAGTGGAAAGATGCTCAATTTGGGAAAGGAAATAGGGCCACCTAGATGCACAAATATTAAGTTTTGAATTGAACTGGACGTTTCACTTATCTTGGCATAGAGTTGAGGTTGGAACTACGAAAACAAGAGGAAAAATGACAATTCCTCTCATTTCAACAATACAAACGACAGAAAGGAAATTTTAAGAGACTCCTCTAAAATCATATGCTCTAAATCATATAACCACTTTTTGTAAGATGTGTGTGCCCATATGTGTATAACATGGCTCAGCAACTTACAACACAAAATTTAGGTTGTAAAAGTTTTCATCTGTAACAGGAGTTTAGTTGAAAATCATAAACCTTTTCACTAATAATGTACACTGCTGAAATTTGTTTAAAGTTTCCTCCAGGAAAATCAGAAGCAAATGAATCCAGCAGTCCTTGCATCTTCAGCTTCTGATTTGCATACAAGTCTGGGAGACATGGTATCAAGGACCACGAACAGGGGAAAAACAAAAACAACCTCGAGACTGGTCTTCAGTTATCATCCCACCTCCCTTGCTTGTGTCAATTGCTTCTAACATTCTCACAACCTCAGCCATTTCTGGACGTCTTTCTGGATTTCCATCCCAGCATTTTCGCATGACGTTGGCCAAAGAACTCGGACAACATCTAGGAATTTCTGGTCGCAAATTCTGCAAGGAACCAATGTAATATGAAACTACCAACATCAAACATGCAATCATTTTGCAGTACTTCACAAGGGTTAACAAAAATATTGAAATTTTCTTGGGTCCAAACAACTTTACATTTTTTTGTTAATTTATGCTATTAAGGAATTTCATAACTGCTTACAGAGGATTGTCTCTTCTTACGCATAACCGTAAGTTTTGATGTGAAACACGTCAAAGATTATTGTTTCCTATATATAGATTAAAGATGGATAAACAAATTTGTAGATGCTAGATCAAACCTCTCTCTGTCAATTATATAAATAGAAAATAAAAAACCGACAAATTTCTATATTTTATTCATAAAGTTATTCTGTACTAATTGTCTTAAACAGCCAGATGCCAACCAATTTAAGCTTTCCACCCATGTGATGAAACTAAAACTTTTGTACATCACATGATGGCTAAGCCAGATTGCAAATGGAAAAAGTGATATCAATCCTTGTAGCATTAAAAGGCATGAATCAAACCATTAGAATAAACTTGTAGAAAAAAGTGTCACCAAATAGAGACAGAATTTGACCCACAGTTTATTAAACTTCACTACCTTAAAACGATCTCAACCGCGCAAAAACACACCCAAATCCAGTATATTTCTGAGTTTATATAGAGGACAGATAGCGAGCAGACAATTCAACACTGGCCCAAGTAAACAGAAGTTACAGAGCAAAGACAAGTCTGTTATTGAGAGCTAACCTGTCGAACAACAGCAGCTGACACATCAGCAAAGCTGAGATCTGGATACGGCATATCACAGCAATAAATTTCCCATAAGCATATTCCAAAACTGTAGACATCACATCTTCTATTATAAGGCTTGCCCTGGAGAACCTACATTAAGCATCGTGTAAATTTGTCAGGCTTGTCACTAAAACAAATGGTATCTTACAAGAGAGAGCGAGAGAGAGAGCTTGGTCACATGTTACAAGAAACTTTGACTGTTTGCTGAATATTCATGCAAATACAAATGTCTTCTTGTTTCTGTGCACCAGTATGTGCATATAAATGGAGCAGTTCTAGAGGCCCAAACCCAACCAACCAATCATCAAGAATAAATATTTTTAACTCCATACTTGAAATTAGAATTTAAAACATAGAAACCAAATTTCAATAAGAAAAAGTTTTCCCTTTGGACTTGCCATAAATTTTTTCTATTCACTTTTAATTAATAATAGGTCATAACATAGCAGAGATGAATACCTCAGGGGCCATGTATCCAAGGGTACCAGTTTCACCAGTCATGTCTTGTGGATTTTGAGCTTCAACACGAGCAACACCAAAATCAGCGATTTTGACATTTCTGTGTCCGTCCAGTAACATGTTCTCTGTTTTGACATCACGATGCACAATTTTTTTTGAATGCAGATAGCTAAGACTGCAAATTAGATTTTTAAAAAATGATTATCGACAGGAGGAAAACATTATATTGAATTTTTGCCAAGAATGAAAAAGAACCATACTTACCCTCTAGATAGGTCCAAGGCAAGTTGAATCACAACCTTGAAAGCAAGTTTCTTTCGCCTATTCCTTATCAAATACTGTTTAAGTGTCCCACCAGGTAGATATTCCACAACCACGCAACACGCTCTAGAAGGAAAATTAGTGCTACCATCACTTGAAGGGGTTTTTGCATGAATCTTAAGATTTGAGGTTCCCATTGAAGCTCCCACAAACTGTATCGAGATTTAAAAATAAAAAATAAAAATAAAATGATATAAAAAATATACAATTAAAACTTAAATTTCAATTTAAAATGTTGTGAATTTTATGGCCAATTGCATTAGAAGTTTATCGCAATCCTTTATCTTCAAAAACAGGGGAAATGTAAGAATTCAATAATTAAATAAGAAACGTATAAAACTGTTTGCATATTAAGTTGTTAGGAACTATTATAAAATCTAAAAACTTAAAAAAAAATTGTTTACATTTTTCAATAGATTTTGAAACTCTAACTACAGCTTTTGAACATTTTATCAAATGCATATTCAGATATTAAAAACAAAACTTTTGATAACACAATTTGGATTTTTGTATCATATCCTGTAATTTCAGACACCCCCTTAGAAAAATCCTATCTTGTGAAAGAGGCAGATACTAGAACACTTGTCAAGCCCAGGGAAGTTTATTTGTTTATCCCTCACAAGTTACACAAGAAATCATCAACACTAAATGTCCCATATATTACATAAATTATTGTCACTCGTCAGGTGAATATCTATAAAATGAATTAAAAGATTAAGAATGAATTTTTACTTTTGTAACATTAGGATGGTTAAGCTTCTGCCATACAGCGACCTCTTGCCTAAATGATGCCCGCAGAGCAGCAGTTTCAGCAGTGGTGGCAATACCATCCTCCCCCCAGTCCAGCAGCTTCACTATAACATTAAACAGAAAATTCAGGTGAAATTTTGATATCAATAACAAAGTGATCAAGGCATATTAAACTCTGCAAAGGAGAAGAATTCTAAGCTTAACTTTCACCAATGAAAGATAATTCAATAAGACTTAAAGACTAGCACATGCAAAGCATTATAACAAAATCTTCTGAATGTTCAAACCTTCTTGAGTCACACAGCATATAACATCATTAAGCAAAATTCAGTACACAATAAATACAACTGTCAGAGCAAAATAAAGAATAAATACCCAAATTGTCATGACGGTAAAACTCAATAAAGGGATCAAACAGAGGTTTCCTTTGTTGCCCAGCAACCCTCCCACATAGCCACAAAATGAGAAAAATCATATCATTCCTTCACCACCAAACAGAAAACCTAACTAGTTCATGTAATATACTCCTAAACCCAATATATTCCTATTTGAACAACAGCACTAACTTAAAAGTGACGCTAGCATTCCTCTGTTAACTAGTGACTAATCTATCATACATATAAAATTACAACATCCTCAAATACCTATAAAAGCAGCAGATCACTCTATACATAATGTGCTTAGGAGAAATATAGTAAAATACACTCTAAGTAACTCAAATAAGAGGATACAGGAAAATAATTAGAGTTGATTTATCTGCAATTTATCATACCTATCTAGGTGGATGTATAGTTTCTATCCATAGAAGTACAACTAGAGAATTCAAAATATATTTGATTGAAGCTAGGGTTCGGTTGTGGGTGCAGGATACATGCCCACAAGCAAGAGATGATTAGACATTAGATTGTCCCTATCCAAAAAATTATGAGTCAAAACATCCAATAAAAGAATTCAAAGATTCATAACAGAGAAAATGGTATTGGGCTAAAATAAGATATTGCAAGAAAAATTATGGGGAGTGTCTTTGCAGACAAGCCAATCAGGTGAATTGGTTTCATAAGGATAGCTTTTGGTTTTCATCATGTCCCAATTAAAGGAAAAAGAAAATTTAATAAATTCTTTAAACCAATCCATTCATTTCAAAAACAACACCAAATGCATGTTACAAGTATTAATTATGAGTTACTCCAATCATTTAAATCAGAAAAGCAAATGGAGATTGACAAGTCCACAAACTTTCAACAGAGTTCCACAAGATTAATAACATAGTCAATCAAAGCATTGCCAAACAACATATATATTACATGCTTTCCAGTTATGTATAATTATAATCCCACAACAAAATACAATAAGTTTGGTTCATATGATCAATATCAAATCTAACCATGAAAAACTAGTTTTAGCCACCTAATGCAAAATAACTTGGAGCCCTCATTCATATGAAATCCTTCCATCAGAACCAGATAATTCAAACAATCAAACTTTTGTTCCCAATTTATTGCTGTTTATCCTCATTGGATTCCAACAATTACCAGGAAGGATTCTGTAATGACATTTTGAGGATGGATTATCAAATGAATGCCACTGGCAATGACTGGACAATCATTTTCTCACCAGAGTCTCACACAATAATTCACATAATTTTATATACCCATGGAAGAACCAAAAGGACAGATAAGCGTCAATAACATATATAACACTCAAAACAAGAGTTTTAGGCTCCGTTAAACATACTATATCTAACTGAAAAGAAAAAGAAAATAGAGGGCAATACCTGCAACATCTTGATTATCATAAACACTGCGGAAAACAGTGCCATAGGTCCCGTGAGCTATGACATTCCTTATTTCCAGTTTAGACAAATCAATCTCCCACTCTTCTTTAATCTTTTGACTTTCAGAATTTCTAGACCAAACCAAGCCCAAGTGCTTCTCCAGCTGCATATCCAAGGTTTTTAGATCAACTTTATCAGCTCTCAAAAGCATGTCCTTGCTACTAATACTCCCTGTACCCTTCATTTTTGAATTCACACTTCCCTCCTGGTTATCAAACTTCTGTGGAGTCTTGGAAACTCCAAGTCCATCTTTTGTATTCAAATCCATGTTCAAGACTCCAAACAAACTCAACAACACAACTAAACAAAATCTTGAACACCAAAGCGTACAAGGATGAAAAAGAATAAAGGCAGATACAATTTATCAACTTTTTGTCTTGATAGACGTGATAATTACATATTCATGGTCAACGACCTTGAATCAAACACATATAAGATCAAAATTTAATAACTCTTAACTAAATATATTCATCAACAAAACAATGCACTCAAATAAAATAGATTATGAATTAAATAGAGAAAATTCTATCAAATAGAGAAAAAGTTTAACCAACCACAGTTCCTGTTTGAGTTCCCTCCAAGAAAAAAAAAATTCTGACCGTAAAAAGCCACCAATAAGTATGTCAAGTCGTGTTTCGCCTACTTATATTCTCTTCAATCTCTTGAAAGATTGACATTTGGTAGCTCAAAACCACAATTTCCCCATCACCAACCACAAAAAATTATCTTTTGAATGTAAATTATAAATAAAACACAGGAGAACAAAAGTAAACCTAAGAAAGCGACCCAATTCCCACAAATATCTGACCAAAAAACAATGACCCAGAAACTTAAAAAGAAAAATTTAAGTCAAATAATTGAAAGAAAATAAAATTTTGAATAAGAATGAAAGCAAAAAAAAAATCACATGCAAAAGACCAGCAATCCAAAAGAAATCAAACAAAGGACGAGCGTGAGATGAGAAAGTTGAGTTGACTTTGAAACCTATTAAAATCTAAGATTGAACAGAGTCGGTGGTAGTGTTTCAGCCTTTCTAAATAAAAGAATCAAAGCTTTTCTAATGACATCACCATCGTCATGATCACAATCACCACCACCGCCTCTGAACAAAAACACCAGTTAAATCGAATAAAAACGGAAGATAATGATTTTGGGTTAAACCCAAAAATGAAAATTTTGCAGTTGCACAGAGAGGGTGTATGTTTGATTGTGTGTTGGGATGGCCGTTGTGTGAATCGGAAGAAGGTGAAGACATGAAACAGAGATGGTAGTTTAACAGGAAAGCGCGGGGTTGCCATATAAAGCTTTATTTGGAGACACTTTAAAAATAATTATTTACTAATTTTATCATTATTATTATTTTGTTAATATTAAATATAAATTAAATTTGGAAATAATACTTTATAAGAAGAAATTAGAAATAGGAAAATAGTTCATTGAAATAGTAGTTGACAAATCAAATTGATTAATTTAGCTAATGAGGTTGGTAAGGCTTATTTAACAATAATTAGTTTTATTTAATTAATTCAAATCCAAATTGCCAACTCCTCTGCTTCTATTTGTCACATAAATAAATAATTTTAAATTAATAATAAAATTATATTTAATCACGTAATAATATATTATTTATATATCTATTTTGTATACATATAATATTATTTTATTATATATGTCTATCTATAATAAATTAGTAAAATAATATATTTGTATGTATCGATGATGAATATTAATTTGTATTTATTATTTTTTAATAAAAAATAAACTAACATCTAACTATATCGTGACACATTATAGTTAATACACAACTTAATAGTCATGGTTAGAGAATATAGCCTTACTCTTGGTGAAATAGTATTTTATTCATACCCATTGTTAACTTTATATGTTTTAATTTAATAATCTTGATCTTGCATAAATTAAATTGTAATATGATTATTATTAGAGTCAAGGTGAGCTTGACAGCATGAATAATAATTAATTATTAATAATTATAATCAGATAATTTTTAATTAAAATTAATTAATACCAAATTTGGTCTTAACCATTTAGTTATTATATCAAGGCTAAAGGACTAATTCCTATCCAAGGTTTATTACGTTATGAAACTGACATCTGTTAAGTATTGAAAACTCAAACTCTAATTTGTTAACGGTTAAAATTAGTAAAACCAATTAGTTTTAAAAGTAAAATCATCATTTAATTTGTAAAAATATTAAAAATAATAAAATATTATCTATTTTTCCTCTTAGATTTAAAAAACTAACAATTCACCCCTATAATTATACTTTGAAATATTACATTTTCCTCCTTAAGGTTTATTTCTTTTCTCCTTTCCTTTTTTCCGATACTATTCCAGGATAAAGACTTGTCTTTGTTTAGAGACAAAGACAAATAGTTTTTATTCAGAGATGACGTCAAAAAAAGAGAGGGAAAGAGAAGTCGGCTGAAGACAACATCGAAAAATGGAAGAAAAAGAAAAGAAATCTTAAAAGAGAAAAATATAATATTTCAAAATTTAATCATAGAAGAAAATTGTTAATTTTCTAAAATTAAAGAGAAATAAATAATATTTTATTATTTTAAATATATAATTAATTAAATAAAGATTTTATTTCTAAAATTAATTTTAATTATCCATAAATAAAAATTTAAATTTTCAACACCTAGCGCACAGTGTAAGGTTATAACAAACCTTGAGTGGGAATATGTCTTTTGGCCATGTATAAAATTCAGTAACACTACTATGTACGTGGTAAGTATCAACTGTCATAGTCTTAAAACCTTGGATACTTCTGATCTGTGGAAACTTCCAGTTCATCGATGATTACAACAATGCATGCAAAATCGACAAATGTTAGCTGTCTTGCTTATGACTTGATCGCATCAAACAAGTAACCTACGCCAAACAAAACCATTCAACATTTGTCCTCCAACGCTACCCTTTCATTGTAAATTTCAACTCACTACTCATTCTGCATTGTGAAAGCTGTATAAAGACAATAAATTAATATCAGTCATTTTGATCATGTTTCTTTCAAGTAAATATTTAGTTTCAAATATTTAAATAATATATTATTATATAATTTAAAATTATTTAATTATATATCAAATATTAAACCTTTTAAAATACTTTAAAATTTTGAAATATATATTTATCGAATTTATAAGATATTTTAAGAAAAAAATAACTTTGATGTGAGACAATTATTTATTTATTTAATTATTGAGGCGTGGGAGGCATAATTAATAGACCTATTTCTAAATATTAAACATTTTATGCATTAAACATGCTAGAAAGACGAAATAAATTGGATAACATAAAAAAGAGTTGAAAATACAAAATTAAAAAACTATTAAATCAAATCAACGGCCTCGATATAATATTAATATAATAAAATTATATATATATAATTTTAAATATTTTATTAAATTTAAAATAATATTTAATTATATAAAAATATATTATTCAAATATTTAATTCAATAGGTAAGACTAAAACAACCAACCCATTCAAAGATATCTTACTTTCGTATAATATAAAAATTAAATAATTTACCGAGAAAGTGGCTCTTCAACAAACAACCGGTCATTACCATTGGACAATGGTAGTTGTCCTTCGGTAAACCCATTAGCAATATGGGCCTCACACATGGTGATGGTGAACTAATCCAACGCTTAAAAAATAGTGCAACTGAGTATAAAAAGAAAAAGGCAACGGACTAATATGGATGTCAATTGGGAAGGTTCAATTAGCAACAAAACATCCCTTTAAAAAAGCAATCCCTACCACAAAATCCCAGGACCCAGAAGAGAGATGACAGGCTCGTCTTACAAAGACAAGTTCATACAAATGCATAAAATACTTATATAATAATCTACAGCAAAGTACAAATTAATGCAGCGTTTTGTTTTGGGTATTATCTGCCTCTCTTTAACGCCTTCATTCTGACTTTTTTCATTTTTGGCTCTGTTCATTCGGGAGCATCTGAATAAAGAATTAAGAATGAACGAATTACCCAGTAGTCAACTGAGGTTTTATTCTTTTAATCTCTGAAGCCTGACATTGGCAAAAGGGTTTGAAGATATTAGTAGTGATGAGTTGGTTTCTAATCTTTTATGTATAATTTAATTAGGTGTCACGTGGAGTGGGCACGTGATGATGAAAGCAGTAGTAGGCGTGTAGTCGACACTATGATTTTCGCATGAAGTTTCGGATCATAGGAGAGAGGCTTGGAATTTGGAAAACAACAAAATAATCAAATAAAAATCTATAGGGACCACTGAAGGCAAGGTCAAGAGTGGGGAAAAAGAAAGAAGCTTTTTGCTAGTAAATAATTTTAGGATTTGCATGATGGATTCGAATCGAATTAAATTAAATTTGAGTTTATTTTAGATTTGTTCAAACTCAAATAAACTCAATTTGAATTTAACTTTATTTATAATATTAATTAAATGCTATACAAGTGCTTTTTATTTTAATAATATTTATTTAAAAATAATTTATTTATAAAATTATTAGATATAAATAATTATTATTACTATTAATAAATAAATAAATTTATGTAATTATTGTGATAGATTGAATATAATAAAAAAATATTAACATATTACTTTATTTAAATGATTGTGAATATAATTATTTTAAAATATTTTTATATTATTCATTATATTAATTAAAAATGGTAGTTTTTTCTTAAAAGATAAATAAATATATAATTATAGTAAAATTAATATTATTTAGTAATATTTTAATATGTAAGATAGAAAATATATTATTTGTTACGTCACCATTGATAATAAAATATTGTTGTAATATTTTATTATTTAACAAATGCATTTAGTTGGAGTAATATTTTATTTAAAAAATAAAATATTACTACAAAAATATATTACTTAGAATATTATTGAGTGTAAAATAGTACTATATTTGATAAAAATTAATAAATATACATAATTATTGTATTCGGCTTAATATAATAAAAAATTACTAATATTTTAGGGTGTAATTATTTTATAATATTTATTGTATTACTTATTATATTAATTTTATCATAAAAAATAATAGATAAAATTTAGAAATATAATAAAATCAAAATTACCTAATAAAAAATTATCCAAATTTTTTTATTAATTACAAATAAAATAAAATAATATAATATAATTTTAAAATAATATTTTCATTCTTTGAATCAAACACCCACTAATAGAATATAAATTAGTAGGTTAATCATTCAATTTCTTTAACCAATGAATCCCTACATAAATATTTGCTTAATAAAAAGATTATATCATAATTGTGCCTCGAATTGACCTAAACTTATACATTATAAATGCTATTGAAAAATTAAAAAAAAAATCTTCCCCATATGTCATAAATTTACCATATTTAATTTAAAAATATTTCTTTTATGTCACACCTAATTTTTAAACCAAACTTTTAATTTTGTTACCATACTTTTCAAAACCTACTTAAATATTTTTAATTGAGCGAATGACACTTTCACCGAACTTACACGTGTCATGAAAACAATGCATCAATCGATATTCACATTGTGAAGTGGACCCCCTTAGACCCAAGGTACCATTTAAAACTTTGATGTGAAAAGGCAACAAATTATGTGGTGTCCTTTTGTTTACGTCTCCTTCCGTTCAAGGAATTATTATTATTTTTTTTAATTTACATTTTTTAATGGAAAGGCATAGAATTGAGCTCCATCCTTGAAATTGGGGCACCATGTTCACTTATAAAACCACCAAAGTCCCCTTCTTATGATTGGTGATCTCCGTAGTGGACATGAGAGAGTCCATGGACAGTGATGGTCGTGCAACGTATGATATAAGCCAGTTTTCAAAAATTTTGCGCGCCAATTCTTTTGTATTGGACCGCACAATACATTCTCCGTATTAGCCCCATATCATTCAAAATCAAGATAATTACTGTGCAATAAATGAAAGGTTATAAAAGTAAATTCAACTGCCGCTGTTCACGGGTCTTTGTGGGAGGTTATAAATATAACCAACCAAACCAAACTACAGGCATGGACTAAATGCAACCAACCAAACATTGACAATGTAAATAAATAAATATATAAATAAATAAATAATGAAATGATGGTCATCATGTGGGTACATGCCATGGTTAAAAGAGATTGGTACATCCTTTTATGTGTAAATAATTATTAATACAATATGGTGTGAAATATTTGTTTGAGTTCACATTTTACCAATTATAATTTAGAATGGTGACCAATTGACTAGAAATGATAAAAGCTCTAAAAGTCTTAAATTAATTTAAATTTTCATAATAAGATGTTTTTATCAATATTTTCAAAATTAGATTAGACAACCATCTGATCGAATTGATAATCGAATTGATTAATTAGTGGTTAAACCGTTTAACTATTTAAAATAATTTTATATAATTTATTATTAAATATATAATTAAAAAATATTAATATTAAAATAAACTTAGTTTGATATTATACATGTTCAAAATTAATAGATGAGGTATTGGGTTTAACAAATAATGAAATTTTTACATAAAATGTTATTTTTTATTTTGATCCGGTCAAACCAAGTCAAACCAATTATTTCGAAATGACCAGTCCAATCCAAAGTGATTTAATTTTAAAAATAGTTCTCAAGTGAATCGAAAATATTTTGCTTAACAGGTTTGGACTCAATCAGCCAAATTAGTTAGTCCGATCTAATTTTTAAAATTATGATTTTTATATTTGATGTTATCTTAATGAGGCTCATTGTCACTGTTTATTAATTTTAAATGGTAATGCTAATATTTAATACAATAATAATACCACTATTAATAGGTTAAAAATGTGAAATAAAATAATCAAGCCAACCCAATATTAAATATTTCTTAAGATTTTAAAATTAATAATATAAATACGTGTTAATCATGTATTAATTTATTATAATTTTACTATGTATATTCGTATTTGTAGAAAATAATAAATATAGTTTAGACGTTATAATGCCGGATTTGACTTAAATCTTCTTAATTATGGATTACTTAAAACTGATAAAAATCATCATTAACATTTTTCCTGCGGTTTAATTAACGTTTTAAGTAAAAAAGCAGCTAATAAATATGATAATGAAACATATAATTAAATTTATATGGTTCCCCTTTGTCCAAAAATAATTTATATATCTCAAGGGCAAATATGTCAATCTGATACATAAAAAAATAAAATAAATTTAAAAAATAATTAATTTTATTTATGAAATTATTGAAGTAAAATTTTTATGGGTATAATAGTAAATTGGAATGTTACTTTATCTGTCACAAAAATTAGCATAAAAAGACAAAACAGAACCAGCTTAATAAAGCAACAAATAATCTTGCTTTAAGCGGAAAGTTAAAGTAAAGAAAATCCAGGTAGAGTAAAGAGGCAGAGGAAGAAGATTCACGGTTACTTTAGGGTATTAGATTATAGAAAATTTACAGAAAGAGCAAATAAATATACACACAGCTGTTACAGATACAGATAAAGAGAGGTGGGGTGTGGTGGTAGGGTCTTATCTTATGTGGGTTTTTACACACACGAGAAATTTAACACTGCATTCTCTCACTCACTCTTTCCCGCCTTCCCGCTTCTTCTTGAATCTCAGACAAACTCACTTATTGACACACAAAGTGACCCAACCCAACCAAACATACTAAAATATAATGTCTGTCTCTGGTAGTAGTGCACTGTGCAGTTAAACTTTGTTGAATTTTGAGGGCTTGTCTGGTAAGAGATTATGTGGTGGTGGTGTTGGTGATTGTTCTTGGTTTGATGATAAAAAGTAAGATGGATACTCCTGAGAAGACTACCCAGATCGCTACTCAGCTTTCTAAATTTGAGGTGGGGAGATTTCTTTTTCTTTTTTAAATTGGTTTTTGTGGGGTTTTCAATTTTGTTTCGTGGGTTTTTTTTTTTTGGTTGCTGCATGCACTTTGATTTGCTTCTTGTGTAGGTTGACTTCTGTGGAAGTGATGGGATTTGGGTTTTCTTTGTTGAATTGGGTGTTTTTAGGGGGGAATTGTTTGTGTTTTGTGGTTATAAATTTCAGAAAGTGGTTTTATTTTGTGTGAATTGTTGATTTTCAGTGAATTTTGACGCAGATCTCTGTTATAAGTTCAGGTTTTTGCGGTTTTTATGGTCATTTCAACTTTCTGGGTTCTTGTGGTTTCCAAGTTTGGTTTGTGTGAAGGGTGTTTTTCGTCGTCTTTGTCTCTTGATTTATACAAAAAATACCTTAGCATAATTCACTTTCAGTTCTTCAACAAGATTCGACTAATCTTTCTGGCCCTAAATTTTAATAAAAGCCTTTTGTAAAATCTTCAACAAATTTTGTCTCAGAATTTGCTGATCGGACTTTGTTACAGCCTATGTCCCGACGTTCTCCTCTGAATTTCCCTGAATTTGTTAAAACCATCATATAATTGTCGCCTCTTTTTTACGCATATATCTTGAGACAAAGCATTGTCAGCGTTTGTTTTAAATGTTCTGAGAATAATTCCATTCATTCATGATTCATATCCTATTCATTTTTCACTTTTTTCCCCTTCTTCTTCTTCTTATTTTTAACAGTTACTTGATGATTATATCAAATATATTGCGTGTAAGAGTAATTGCTGGTCAATGAACCTGTTTCTTTTCTTTTATTATTATTATTATTATTATTATTATTTACACTTGAATTGATATATGTATTTGATTCAGATTCAAGACATGTATGTTTATACTGTGTCGATAGAGTTTTTTGCGATTTCTCCTTTGTTCAAGAAACTAAGACTAAATATTTTCTCCCTGGAAGCAGGATTCTCCTGTCTTTAACTATATCAACAGTCTTTCTCCAATTAAGCCAGTTAAATCCATACCCGTAACTCAGACATTCAACTCACTGAATTTTGCATCTCTTCCATCAATTTTCACTTCACCTCATGTCAGCTCGCACAAGGAAACTAGATTCCTCAGAAGGTATTGAAGAGATTTCTTGACCCTTTTTGCAAATAAGTAGTTTTATTGTCAAGCTTCACTGTTAGGAACCCACATTTATTTAATCAAAACACAAAATACATAATAACTAAAATATTTCATTACTAAAAACATTACAAAGATAAACCGAATAATTCAAGGAATTCGAGACCTCCCATTTTCCGGTCATTCGAGACGCCGGAGATCTCCCATTTTCCGGCCATTAGAGGCGCCGGAGACCTCCCTAAATCAGCCAAAGGCGGCTGCCCTCAAACCCAAACCCCAACCCCAACCCTAATATTTTTCATCTCTTTTTCTCTTTTAAAACTCAAACATATATTTATAAAAGAAATGAGTCATTGGATTGAGGACAAGTGTCCCAATCCTAACATTTCCCTCCCCTTCAAAATCATCTTGTCCTCAAGATGACTTTTTTTTTTTAATTTTCCTTTTCTGTTTTCTTTTTTTTTCAGTTGCCTCTTCCTATCCAAGGCAGTTTCCCGCCCACTGTTTTTCTTTTTTTTTTTTATACAGCTGTCTCCTTTTTTTTTTAATATATAAATTTTTTTCTCTCTCCTCTGCTTCTTCACTTTTCTTTTCTTCTTTCCAACGCCCACTTTTCTTCTTTTTCCCTTCCCAATAAACCTACCCACTGCCTCTGCCTTTTTTTTTTTTTCTCTCTCTCTCTCCTTTTTCTTTCCTTCTTCTTTCCTTCTCCTTGTCTTTTTTTTTTCTTCTTTCTTCTCCTTCGTTCTTCTTTCTTCTTCCTTCTGTCTTCTGTTTTTTTTTTTCTTTTTCGCTTCCGTCGGCGTTTCATTTTCTTCTCCTTCTTCTTCTTCTTCTTCTTCTTCTATTTTCGTTCTCCTCTTTTTTCTCTTTTCTTCCTTCGGTCGCCTGACTTCTCTGTTAATTCCATATCAGTCTGTCTTGCGAAATCAACAGGAAATTTGCAGTTGCTTTAACAGCTCCGGTGAAGGCGAAAAAAGAGCTTCGGTTTGTAAGCAGGAAAGAGAGCAACAGATTCTGGGCATTCATGTGGAGCAGATTCTCGAACAAGAGCAGGGGATTCTTTTGTCCGAACACCGGATTCCCTGTGATGATTTTTCTTCAAGTTAGCCTCATAAACATTTTCCGGCGACTCTTCACTTTTCCGATCATCATCTATCTTCTCCGTTGGATCGAACGCGCTCTGATACCATTTGTTAGGAACCCACATTTATTTAATCAAAACACAAAATACATAATAACTAAAATATTTCATTACTAAAAACATTACAAAGATAAACCGAATAATTCAAGGAATTCGAGACCTCCCATTTTCCGGTCATTCGAGACGCCGGAGATCTCCCATTTTCCGGCCATTAGAGGCGCCGGAGACCTCCCTAAATCAGCCAAAGGCGGCTGCCCTCAAACCCAAACCCCAACCCCAACCCTAATATTTTTCATCTCTTTTTCTCTTTTAAAACTCAAACATATATTTATAAAAGAAATGAGTCATTGGATTGAGGACAAGTGTCCCAATCCTAACATTCACCCTCTGTTCACTTATATCTTATCCCTTCTTTCTTTGCAGGAATAACTGTTCAGATCTATCGAAACCTGGGCTTGTTTCTGAAAATGGTACCAAAGCGTGTGCGAATGAGGGGGTTGCAACAGATGCATCTCAGTTGTATGATAACTCAGCTCAACTGGAGGAAAATTTTGATCCAGGGGTTTCCATTGCAGAAGTTTCTATTGAGGCTTCTGGCGATTCAAAGTTTGCTATTGAACTGCCAAGAGCCTTAAAATTTGATTGTGGTAGCCCTGGTTGTGAGCCAACACCTTGTGGTATTGAAACAAATTCTGTTTCAGAATTGACCAGTGCATCTCTGTCAATTGTTCCATTTACTCGGGAGGCTTCTGAAAAAGTTTCTTCTGAAGGTGAGATACATTTACATGGGACATCCAATATTGAGCAGAAAAAAGAAGCGGCAGGATGTGATTGGGAGAGTTTGATGTCTGATGCTTCAGACCTATTAATATTTAATTTCCCTGATGAGTCAGAGGTTTTTAAGGGCCTAATTCATAAATCAATGGACCCTGGAGCAAGATTTGGTTCTTCTGTGATTTCACGATTTCCCCAAAGTGACTTCAGTGGAGAGCCAAATATGCAAATGGTTGATCCAAACGGATCTTGTCAACAATATGAAATGGAAGCTCAATCTACTCAACCTGGAGAAAATAATGAGCTTCAAGAAATAAACCAGATGCAGGATGACCATGCTAGTGATGATCTGCATAGGTGCTTAGGTAATGATCTGAGCAAGAAAGAAGGTGATAAGGTGGGAATGAAAATTCCAGCTGCTTTCAAGGTAAAAGTTGCAACTCTTTTGTTTTATCAATTTCTGCTTCACAAGCTGGATACTGATAAAATGCATTGCATATGTTAATTCTTTTGGTTGTTTGTCGAACATCGGTTTCCCTCAATATTTGTTCCTTTAACATTTAAATGTTATAAAGAAATTGGATGACCTGCAAGCACTTAATCCAACTTTTCTTTTGTATGCAGCCCATTTCTAATCTGCACCGTGGTATGCTAAGGCGCTGTCTAGATTTCGAACTGGTGGCTCGCAGGAAGAACTTAAATGATGGTTCTAGTTGTAGTTCTTCTGTGATGTTGCAATCTGATGAGAGGTTTGCTTCTGAAGATACACAACTGGTGCCTCTTAAGCCTTCTAATGATTCTCCTCGGCGCATTTTGCCTGGAATTGGTTTGCATTTAAATGCTTTAGCAATAACTTCACAGGATAACACGAATACCATGCATGAAACTTTGTCTTCTGGAAGACAGTTAAGTTTGCCTAGCTCTACTGCCTCCTTTCACTCCCCTAAAAGTAGTCAAGATCCTCTTCATGAATCTTTGACATCTGCCTCAACTGAAAGAGACATGGTTGCTGTTGAAAATGGAGTTCCTCTAGCAGAAGATGCTTCTCAGACATCTGGATATTTAGTATCTGAAGACTTTAATCAGAACAGCCCCAAAAAGAAAAGGCATGTGCACTTGACAAGATGATATGTATTTAACATTGTTGCATTGGATAATTCATTTTTACCATCTGTCTTTGTATGTTTATTCTTACATGATGGTTTTATATTGGTTTCAGGCGTAGGTTGGAAAATGTAGGAGAAACTGAGTCTTGCAAGCGTTGTAATTGCAAGAAATCAAAGTGCTTGAAACTGTAAGTTCTGACTTCTTAATCATTCAATTGAGGAAATAGTGTTTTAGGTCCTAATTCCTGATGACAGGTTCCAATTGCCATAGGGTCAGATATTCAGTTTGTGGACAAATTATATGCTGTTAACATCTTATGAATTTCCTTATATCCTTTATTGGTGAACAGTACCTTCGAAAAATGATATTCTATAACATAACTTCTCATGCCCCATGTAACATTGCTGTTAACAAAACATGAAAAATTAATTTGGTAGCAACAAATGATTTTGCTTTGCATCTCTATGGTTCAAGATCTTTTTCCCTCTTGTTAAATTCACTCTTCAAATTTTTATGTGTTACGTGAGATGCTTTACTTTCACTCTTTTCATGTAGTTACTGTGAATGCTTTGCTGCTGGTGTCTACTGTATAGAGCCATGCTCATGCCAAGATTGCTTCAACAAGCCTATCCATGAAGATACGGTTCTTGCGACTCGCAAACAGATTGAGTCACGGAACCCCCTTGCATTTGCTCCTAAAGTGATTAGGAGCTCTGATTCTTTACCTGATCCCGGGGTTAGATTATAAAATGGCCTTACTCTCTGCTTAACACAAATTCAAGCTGGTATTTAACCTGATTGTTGTTGCACTTGCAGGATGAATCTAGCAATACACCAGCTTCAGCAAGACATAAAAGAGGCTGCAACTGCAAGAAATCTAGTTGCCTAAAGAAATACTGTGAATGCTATCAGGTTTGATTTCTTGGTAAATTTGGTATTTTCTTGATGCTTTATATAAAGTGGTTTAAAAAAAGTGGGTTTTTTTTCATAGGGTGGTGTCGGATGCTCCATCAACTGCAGATGTGAAGGGTGCAAAAATGCATTTGGCAGAAAGGATGGTGAGTGTGCTCTTATGCTTACATTCTTTTTGTGATTTCTGCTTTGTAGAGGCCTCAGGATAAATTTTTCGTAGAACTTATCTTTTAATCTTTTGTTTCCATCACTTTTCTATATCTAAACATATAAATATGCATGCCGATATTATGTTTAAGTCAATGTTTCTTATGCCCTTTGTTATTTTGAAATTTAGGTTCTATACTGATGGAAACAGAAGGTGAACCAGAAGAAGATGAAACGGAGACATATAAAAAGAGTTCAGTTGACAAAAATTTGCAGAAAAGTGAAATCCCAAACAATGAAGATCAGAATCCAGGTTCTGCACTTCCCACGACACCATTGCAGTTTTGCAGGTTTGATATCTGAACCATCTAATTTCCATTAAAGTTACATTTACTGTTTTTAGCTTCTAATTGTTATTTTTGCTCCAGATCAATAGTTCAGCTGCCATTTTCTTCCAAGTGCAAACCACCAAGGTCTTTACTTTCAATTGGGTCCTCCTCTGGGTTTTATACTGGCAACAAGTATGGAAAACCTAATATTCTCCGATCTCAGTCCAAGTTTGAGAAGAGTCTCCAAACTGCTCCAGAAGATGAAATGCCTGAGATTCTTCAAGGCAACTGCTCTCCCAGTGGTGGCATCAAGACTGCTTCTCCCAACAGTAAGAGGGTCTCTCCACCAAACAGTGTCTTTGGATCATCTCCTAGTCGGAGAAGCGGACGGAAGCTGATATTACAATCAATACCTTCATTTCCTTCGCTCACTCCGCAGCACTGAAAATAAAGTTGGGATGGGATGAAATTCTTTATATCTTTGTTGTTGTTCAGAGAGGTATGTTCCTAAGCGGCATGAATCAGGCTTCTGTATTTGTATAATAATATGGTATCTGCCAATCTGGGTTTCATAATGTTATTGAATCTTTAGTTGCTCTTTGTATAATATGGTGTATCTTTCTTCTAAGCAAAAATGTTAAACATTTTATTAGTGAAGATGTGCTCTCCCTGGGAGCAGTGTAAGAAAAATTATATATCCTTATTGATGTGAATGGAGCCTAAGTTTGGCTAAATTGTATGCAAACGGTGAATACCATTCAATTCTGAGGTAATGGGAATGGTTAGACTGTCATGTGGTCAGGCTGGTCTGTGGCACGGCCCAAACCTTATCTTTTTGGCACAGGCCTCTCTGGATTCGATCTAATATGGTCTAGTGTCGTGCAATTGGAGTTGGAAATCTTGGATCAAACTGTTTGAACCATTGATGACATGACTTATGCTGTAAATCCTATTGATGAGCATGCACGAGACAGTAAAAAGCATTCTTATATGTGACTTGCTAATTCAATTCTCTTATTATCAATTAATTCAGCCATGATATGCAGGCAGGATCACTTTGGCTAGGAAACTAAAGAATAAGAACCGTCCCAAATTCTTAAAAACTTCACCAACGCTGGCCAAGTTTACCATCAAAATTCACATCATCCAGCAGGTCTTACTTTTCTTTTAATGTTTTCTTATTGAGCCCTAATATATCGTGTTATATTACTTTATCTTTAATTCAAAATCACTCAATTACATAATGACACATTTTAAATGTATACTCAATATATTATTTCAATTTTATCAGATGTCTCCAAAAGGACTTGTATACTAACCATACTTTTGCTGTTCCTTATTACTGCATTTGCACTACTCTGAAGACCACCTAAACACAACATTTTTCACGTCTATAATGCAGAGAAAACACTCATATTGCCTTATTAGGTAGAAAACACATGACATTAATATTTTTTTTAACTGAAGAATTTAAAATATACATATATTTAAATTAACATAAATATACATGAACTATTTGAAGATAGAGAGATGCATTCAACTATTTATAGAAGGGAGGAAGATAATTTAATTGTAATGTTATATGGTTAGTTTTTATATTAGTTTCCTCCAATATATTAGAATAAAAAATAAATTTATTCGATATATTGTTATTAAGTTTCAATTTCAACATCAAATTTATTAATTATCAAAGCTTAAAACTCATGGGGAAACTAAAAACATATATAATAATATTTCAGAAGAGTCAAATACAGATTTAATACAAATTATTGGCTCCATTAAATCCATTGTGTTATTCATTGCTTAGTGCTTCCCTTTACTAATAATAAAACTATGTATATCTATTTCAAATACGTAAATACATATACACTTATTTATATCACTGATTACATGTATGAATGAATACATACTTGTATACCCAAAATAAATACGCATATAATTTCTCTTACTAATTACCATTATCAAGGAAACTTGACATACTCACAAATAAACAGAGCTAATGACAATTTTCTAAACAGTGAGATTAGCCATACAAATTTCTCGCACAACCCTAAGATTTGATAATTTGGCACTATAAAGATAATTATAAGCTATAAATTCTTATAATTTGAAATGTATATAAGCCAAAAATTGCTTACTAGATCAATGCACAAAAGCATATATAACAAAATTAGCAACTCAAAACATATTCAAGTTTTCCAACAAAAATGCTCAATTCTTGTTTTAAACAAGAGAACAGTTAAAGAAATTTTGTAATTTTTTAAGCTCCAATTACTTCAGTAGCACCGTCAACCATTGTCTCATCAGCAGGCCGCTCCATCTTCACGCCAACATCCTCTGAATAATCACCATGAACCTAAATTGAAAAGACACAAGGTACATCATAATCAAACCTCAAGCAACTGTCTCAGAAATTTCGGGACATTTAGTCTAAAATTTGTAATAATAATTATAACGACAAATTGGAAGGGCCCATTTAGTGGCTACTGACTAAGAGACAAACACAATTCTATGATTTCTTAAAATATGTAAATGCACGTGCACTAGTATTTAGTGGCTAATGACTAAGAGACAAATACAATTCTATGATTTCTTAAAATATGTAAATGCAAGTGCACTAGTATTTTGCCAAAAAATTCCATGCACCTATCTTTCATACCAATAAAGTTGAATTTGAAATTGCATATGCATCATTCTTGGTGCGTCTACCTATAGCATGCTGGAGAGAGGAGTCATACCTCCATCAACTTTCCAAGATCAAACTTGGGGGCTTTCAGGATCTTCACTTTGCGGATGTACACATTTTGCAAGGGGTAGATGCTTGATGTTGCCTTCTCAATCTCTCGGCCTATCATTTCAGGAATGAACTTTTGGACAAGATCCTTAAGGTCGCAAGATGCTGCCTGTGCTACCATTATCTCCCTCATCTTGCGGCGAATCTGCAATAACAAAAGGTGGAAACCATCAGCATTGATCATATGAATTCTACATGATTAAATTAAATCAGCAATTTAAACTAATTCCCTTGAATACCTCCATACTTGCAACACTTAGATGTCAATAAACACAACTTTTATATGGAGCACTAACTCAGTCAAGTACCTGTCTAATTTGGCTCGATTGAGCATAGCATGTCCTTTTAACTTGGTTTGGGCGTCTTTTGGTAAATCCAATGCAGAACATCCTCAAAGTGTAGTTATCAGTAGTTTTAACATCCACATAAGCTTCAATCAAAGTCTGCCACTTCCTCACCAAGGACCTCAACTTGTCTGTAGTGAAGTCCATCCCCTGAATAAATCAAAAGTGCAAACATTAAGTTAATCTCATCAGAAACAAATGTATTAAATATATTAAATCTCCTCAAAAGTGCAGAACAGCAAACATTTG
Source organism: Mangifera indica (assembly GCF_011075055.1). Classification (NCBI taxonomy): domain Eukaryota; kingdom Viridiplantae; phylum Streptophyta; class Magnoliopsida; order Sapindales; family Anacardiaceae; genus Mangifera; species Mangifera indica. The sequence continues at coordinate 18,220,217 of NC_058143.1, forward strand.
GATAATCTCATTAGACACAAATGTATTAAATGAACAACTGCAAGAGAAAATCTGACAAATACTAACAACCATACCCAGAAATTGGTGAGGACATTCTTTCCTTGAACATCTTCAGCTCTCAATCTGATCTTTCTGAAAGCATGTTCCTCATCACCCTGAAGGTCACCAAGTGATATCTCAAACACTCTATGTTTGAGTCCTTCTGAGGCAATCTGTTAAAGAGACTGAGATGTCATATTCACGAACTAGGTAATTAAATCTTCAACAATACACATACAAAAATCAACCAGCAATATGGACCACACCAATCTACTACATACTCATAAACCCATATGCCTAAACAAAAGTAATGTAGACAAAAGACTGATGAGACAAAAGAGAATTTGTAGCATTGTAGCATCATTATCACTAAAATCTTCTTAAAAGCCCATATACCAAAACTTCAACCCATGCAAAGTTACGTCAACACATGAGAAACTTAAGCAACCTGTTAACAAACTAAATAAATCATACTTCATATCTAGATGATTAAACTCTAAGCAAAAGCATCTTTCTAATTATTGAGAACTAGAGATAAATAATACACAAACAAAACAACAAAAAACAGATCAAATCATACAAATGGAAAATATAGCACAAATCCCTAATCGCAATAAACAATAACCATTAATCCCAACAGCTATTTAACCCAAAACACAATGACAATCTCATCAAACACATTAGTGCAAATCCAAAACAGAAAATGAAAACTAAGATTAATATAAATAAATATCAAACTGAAAAGAAAAAAGTACCTTGGTACCCTGAGTGCGGGTAACAAGAGTCTTGCCAACATTTCTGTTGTTGAAAACGGAAGGCGCTTTGATGTCGTACCAGTCCTTCTTAGCAAACGGGTCAGCTCTATTACAAAAAACAAAAGGATTGGAAAACAAAGTTATAAAATCGACGGCAGATCCATGCGGAGCAGATATGATGTTAAATTAAATTCATTATAAGACACTCACGCCTTCTTCTTCCCTCCTTTCTTTCCCTTGGATATTCTCTTGTTCTTTCTGCACAAAAACAAAATAACGAAAACGAAAAATTAGCCAATGAGAGTTGTTTGTTTCAAGTGGAGAGAAGCGAGTTTCAGTTTGTTTACCCTACGGCCATGGTGAATTTAGGGTTTGCAGCAGTAACAGCTGAAGAAGCCTGAGGATTTAGGATAGGATGTTATATATATATATTTAAAAGTCTGTTTAAATTTCATTTAAGATGAGAAAATTACAAAATTATTTTTTATTTTATGCTACCTTTCTTTCTATGCAAAAATAATATATCATTATAATATTAAATAATTATAAATAAAATATAAAATAATATTTAATTACATTATTACATTTTATTTATATTACTCTTATATTATTGTGACTATTTGTTGGGAATATAACATTATTTATTAATTAGTATTATGTATATATAATTAAGTGTTACTTTTTTTTAATTAATTCAAAATTATCCTAAACATATATCCTCATTGATATTAAATGGTTACTATTATTGATTGGATCAATCGATATAGATTAGTCTCATTATTCTCGTATTTTTAATTTCACTTTTTCCACCAAATAATAGATAGAATAGAGTAGTAAAATTATGTTTATTAATAATGAATATTAATTTGTATATTAACGATGATGTATTTAAGTAATTAGGTGCTATAATAATTTTTTTTAAATTTTTGATTAGTAGAAAAGTATATTAACATAAATATTGAGCGAAAAATAACTTACGAAACTTACCTTTATAAACAAAAGGTAGTCGAAAAAGTTACAAAATAATTAAATATAAAGAGACTAATTTCTTAATATTCTCTTTTTAAAGGTTTATCTTTAGAGACGGAGTTCAAGAGAGAATCATATTTGGTTAAACAATGATTTATATTACTTAAATTTATAAAACATAATAAGTCTGATAAAAGAGATCAAATTGAGCAAAACACAAAACAGCTTACCCAGAGTCCAAGCTAAGCTAAGCTAAGCTACCATTACACCAAGAGACAAAACTGGGAAGCAAATGGAGGGAGAACACCACCAACAAGAGGCTGCAGAAGCCCAGACTCCAGACATTTTTTAAGTTTGCAAAATCTATTTATCTACCAATTATCCATTTTCGTTACCATTTAGTTTCACTTCTTTTCACCTACCCATCACATTTTAAAAGACAAACAGCAGAAGAATTTAGAACGACCGGGAAGCCAACTCTAATGGCTATAATTAACTTTACTAATATAACTTAAGAAATTTTCAATATCAGTTTTAACAAAAATGTTATCTTCTTTCATGAACTTCCCGGTGGTTCAATGAAAGAAGATATAGGGCTGGGCTACATCTACAAAACAATATCAAACTCCCCAAATCTGGGACTGAATTGGGCCTAAAAAATGTGCAAAGTATGGAATCAACTTTGCTCATTTAAAATGGGACTTGGTCCTTGCTTTGTTGTGATGCAGAAAAGCAGATGAAGTCAAGAGAGTAGGGGACCCCAGAGACTTAAAAAACCAACAAGTTGTGTGTCACCTCCATTAATATGAAAAATAAGAGATGTGGATAGAAGGAGCTCGTTTTTCTCTTGGTAGCATTCATAAAATATTTGTTACTTTTGATTAACTTTTCAGAACATGTGAAAGGAGACATGGGTCGGCAGCATAGACATAGCTGGCGACTGCACTAAAAAACACCAACTAGCTCTGGAATTTTGTTAACATCGGGGGTCCATATCTCCACTGCAAATCTAAACTTTCCACTCCCATACATTGCTTTTTTCTTTTTCTTCTTATTTTGCTGACAAAATAGTAATTTAGGTTGGTAGTGGTGTTGACAATTAACAGAGAAAACAAAGGAAAGTGTCACATTCTATGATATTAGCCTCCTATTTAAAGGAGAGAAGCCAATAAATTGATTTGAGGGCCAAAGGCTTATACTAAAATAATGAAGGACGGCATAAGCTCACACATATGAGAAATGAGAAAAATATAAGTTGTATTGGACAGTCTCATCATCTCATTTTGTCCATTGTGGGGCGATCATCGAATAAAGCAAGGCTAAAAAGCTTATTCTCACCCAAGGGTTATTGTAATTTTTTTTTTTTATACGTAAAATTTCGAAGATCTAAATATTTATCTATCTGTTAAATTTTATAATTAGTATCAGAAGTAAAAATATTATCTATTGATTTTAATTAAAAAATATTTTATTTTATTACTTTAGTTTTGAAAACTAGTAATTTTAATCTAACTTAGTTTTAAAAAGTTATTTTTTTGCCTCCACTATTTAGGATTAGATAGTTTTCATATTTAAAAGTTAACAACCACCTCTCTCAAAATTCAAAATATTATACTTACATCCTTAAAAAATATATTATTTCTTTTTAACAACTGTTTTTTTTGACAATTTACTCTAACATATCATCAACTCTATCACCGACACTCTCTCTCTCTCCTTGGTAGTTTTTATGCTGATAAACCACCAGGGAGGAAGATGGTGAGAAGGCCAATCAACGTCCGAAACAAAGATGGTTGTTGTCAGAGGAGAAAAAAATCTTAGAGGGAAAAAATAATTTTTTAAACTTTTAGTAAAAAAATTATTAGTTTTTTAAACTAAGCAAGAGAAAATATGATAAAATTTTAGTTTTTTTTTTTAAATATTATTAATTAAATAATATTTTAATTCTTAACTATAATTGAGAATTTTAATAAAAAATAGGTATTTAAATTTTTGAAATTTCACAAGAAAAAGTTGGGGAATAGATCAAACCTTTGGCCATTATTGATGAATTAATGATAATTAATTCATTATTGTTCATTTTTAAGCTGCTTCTCATAATAGTCAGACTCGGTTAAAACAAAGAATTTAATAAATATAAGATAATACATACCTTTACATCCTTAAGCAATCTTATTATGGGAAAGAACATTAATTGTCTGTATAATATAAAATATTTAATCTAAATTATTAAATTAAATAATCAATTATGATATACTTAATATAATTTATGTAAATAATTTTATTGTAGATTATAAAGACATTAATTGATTATCTAACTCAAAATCTAAAAGCTTCATTTTTCAATTATTAGATTTAACAAATGTTTTACCTTTTCAATTATTTCTCTTGCTAATTTTAAAAATTTCTATTCTATATCATACTATTATTACATTTGATTTTTAAATCATTCTTCATCATCTCTCTCTATCGACGAAGAGACAAAGGCAATTGTCTCCGTCTCCTCCTTCTACAAAACAACTTTAGATTTTCTTTCCACAACACAGTAAAAGACATTTGGTCAAACAATTCTGACAATGAGAGTAAAAATAGAAAGTCATCAAAGACAGAGTGATGATCGAAAAGAGAAAACAAAAACTTAAATGTGGAGAGAAATGCTCACTTTTCAAAATTAAAAATATTTATATAACAATAAAATTATTAGTTTTTAAAGTTGCGAGAAAAAAATTAAATAAAATTATTTTTTAATATTATTAATAAAATAATAATTTTACCTTTAATCATAATAAAAAATTATATTAAAAGTTAAATGATGGGTGAAACTTTTAATTTTTAAAAATTAATAGATGAAATTGAAATTTTTACTAAACTTGGGGTGGACATAAGTGCTTTAGCGTAGCATATAATAACGTCAGTGTGAGCAGAGACTCTGCAGCTCTGGGAGGTAGGCCGACACGAGCATGTGAGTTAAGAATCGTAGAAGATTTATTAACACATGAGATATCATATGGTCGAAATTGAATTGGTGGCAGCCTTGATTGAGAGAGAGAGAGAGTGGAGAAGGGCAACTTTTCAGCATCCTATTGTCGGTCATTTACAACGTAGTAGTCTCTTTTTTTTAAAGCACGGTAGATTTGGTAACCACTATAATCAACTGCAAGTGCAGGATTTTAATACGGTAGCCTACCCATTAAGATCAGAGACTCCGTCTTTAGAGGAATTCTTTTATTTGATGTCACCGAATTAGTTGGGTAGATGAACAGTCTCTCTCACCGTAACCAAATCCCATTTCAACTATAAATAAATAAATCAAATCAAATTTAAACGGGTTAAATCTAACTGTTGAATAAAGTTTGAATAAACTTAATCTTAAATTAATTATTTATATCTTAAATTTGAGCTTGAACTAAAAAAATTTTAAATTAAATTGAATATAAGTCAAACAATATCCTATCAATTCAATCATAACCTTATATGATATATCTTATCAGACCATTTAACCAAAATTTAAAGAGTGGGTATAATAATTAGTACACCTTATAAGGATATGCTCATTTCGAATGATTTGTTTGCCCATTACCCAAAGTTTGTAATGATATTGGTCTTTCTCCTTGAAAAGACACAAAGAGATAATATAAAGATTGTAGCTTGGAATATTATAATTTAAATATTTATTATCTGATTAACATAATTAATAAGATATTAAAATTTAAAAAAATTAAAATTAAAATTTTATTATATTTATAAAATTTTAATTCAATTGGTATATTAATTATAGGTATAATCATTGTATTTCAGGTTCTAATTAAAAAAATATAATTAAGATGATGGTTAAAAAGACATAATCAACCACATTCCTTAATTATCAAGTTAATTACATATTTTTATATCTTAAATTCTTCATTACCAAGAAAAAACACTTTTGACATCTCACAAAACTCAAGTCCCGTAATTGTCCGCATGAGAAGCAAAGTCAGAAACACAACCAAAGCTCAAGACTGTGACTGTTTCCTAGACAGATTATCAACTAAACTTAAACTCAATCAACTTTAAAAATTTACTAATAATATACATAAATGTAAGAAGAAAATATAGAGTAATACTGTGTGCATACACTGTTTTCATAATCATATGTGTGCATGTTTTTTTATTTTTGGTAAAATCTTACCTTATTTAATGAAAATAAAATCCCCATTTAGTATTTTACCCTATTGGTATATTCCTTTCAGTCTGTGCATATTTTTATCTTACAGGTCAGTGAACAGTGGCTGAGAGGGTATATTGCACAGAGGAACACATTTGACGGGGAGAGAAGATCAGAGAGAGAGAGAGAGAGAGTGTGTGTTTGTTTGTGAGTTAGAGAAAGAAAATGGGGTGACAATGACGATATGCAGCTGGAGGTTTTGTTTCGCAGCTGCTGAGAAGATCCCATCAACAGTTTTCACTCTTTTGGTTTTGGTGAGTACTTGATCTGGATACTTGGTCAAGATTCATTCTTTTTGCAGTTTATTTTTTCTGACCCTTTTGGGCCCGAAGTTCGCGTTTTTCTGTTCTTATGAAGTGTAGTTGTTGCTATCAGAGCGGATCCCATCATCAAGTTTCTGTCATTTTGTGAGTTTTTGCTGCTGCTAGTTAAAAAAATGGTTTTTTTTTTTGGGTATTTCTTTGACTGTAGTTTTGGTTGCTGATCAGGAGTTATCACCATGTTTTTCTTTAATTTTTGGTTAGTTCTGTGATCTTATAATGCATTTAAAATTATTTGTCGAGTTCATTTTTCATGAAGGTCATGCTTTTGCACTGCTGAGTGGATCAGTTAGAAGTATTTGTATAATCACTTGCAATGGATTTCTTATGTTAGTTTTACTGACCAAGTATCTAAAATGCTGCAAATTGCTTCCTGCATATCTAGAAATTAAACAATGCACGTATTGTGTTAATGTGTCGTTTCTGGCAATTACATTTTTTTTTTTTTTTTAAATCAAAGTTTAAATGCTTGTATGACTTGACCTTATCCATGGAATTTAAGATTCTGATGTCAGCTTCTTTTATCTATTTTTGGATCAGTGTGCATCTGATTTGCTATTCTGAAAGTAAGGAGTTGCATTTGTGAGAGTGGTGCTGAATTGGGTAAATTTCCTTTATGGTTGAAGAGCTAGCAATCTTTGCAGCCTATAGTATAAAGAAGCTCACGTGAGCGATCTGTTGCTTAAGCTTAACATCTCTTAATGTTTACAGTGTGGCTTGATTATCTTGGTGAGCTTTCGAGGTCTAAGGCACGCTGAATTTCAAAGGCTGTTTTAGGATAATTGGGGGCCGAAAATCAGTTAAATTGTTATTCTGGCCTGGATAAATTTCCTTAGATTGTATTGCTGGTATAAAAACCAGGCTTCTGCAACATCCAAACCGGTGTTGTTGTTGTTCTTTGCTGGAGTCATGGCAACCTTACTGCAGCAGGAGTCCAAGCGCATGTATTCTTGGTGGTGGGACAGCCACATTAGCCCAAAGAATTCGAAATGGCTTCAGGAAAATCTTACAGGTATTCACTTTATTGTTAAGTTTTGGTGGGTAACTGTGTATGAGTAATAAACGCTCGGTAACACGGTCATGTGAACTTTGTATGCTATTCTTTGTTGATAGAATAGGTCTCACAACTTAACAAGTTACCTAATGCTTTCAAAATTTAACAATCACTTGCATTTTTCCTAGTTCACTAAACTAAAGCTCAAATCTTTTCATTTTTAACCTCTTTGAACTAGTTTCTCATCTTATGTCCCAACATAAAGCTTAATATCCAGGTAATCAAATCTGTCTAAAATTTGGTTTCTTATTGGAAGTAAATACAAAAATGAACATAGATGAGAAGTTACAAATGGATTAGAATGGAAAGCCTCGCACAAATGAATTTGGGAATTCATATGGATGTGCATTGTAGAATACAAGTGCATAGATCCACAGATTCATATAGAGGAGTTCATTTCTGTACATTGTTGGATTTGCTTTCATCTCATAATGCTCTTAATTTTCCAGGACAAATACAGTTCCTTTTTTCAGAGCCTGTTTTTATCTTTTTAAAGCTTCTTTCAAGGGGAAAAATGATTTTTCATTACCATATCATAGATTGAAACCAAATTATACAACCACATTAAACCTAAGTCTTCTTTTGCTTGTATATTTAGAAGTCCAAATGGTGGGTACTTTGACAAGCATTCATTTTATCCTTTAGCTGACATTACAATGTGAACATACATATGGAGAATCCAATAATGCGACCCTTGTTTTATGCATTATAAAAATCATGGATGATAGATTCATAGCTCCTCATCTATATATCAAGGTTTTTCAAGTAATAGTTGAGTCACAAAGATTGTTGTACAGAGTTAAAATTTCTCAAATTTTTGGTCATGAGTCACCTGACTTGATTCTGTTATAACAGATATGGATGCCAAAGTCAAAGCTATGATCAAGCTCATTGAAGAAGATGCAGATTCTTTTGCAAGGAGAGCAGAAATGTATTATAAGAAACGTCCGGAGCTCATGAATTTGGTTGAGGAATTTTACCGAGCTTACCGTGCATTAGCAGAGAGATATGATCATGCAACTGTTGAGCTCCGGCAGGCTCATCAAACCATGGCAGAAGCATTTCCCAACCAAGTGTCCTATGCACTGCCTGATGATTCATTGTCTGGGTCATCAGGCCTTGAGGCTGAGCCTCACACACCTGAAATGCCACATCCCATACGTGCATTGCTTGAACCTGATGACCTGCATAGAGATGCCCTGGGACTCTCTTCAACCAACTTACATGCTTTGAAGAGGAATGGACAGTACTCAGAAGAATCAAACTCTGGAATAAGCAAAAGGGGTTTAAAGCAGCTCACTGAAATGTTTGGGTCAGGAGAAGTACTGCCAAAACATTCAAACATTGAAGGAAGGATAAAAAAAAGCCTAAATGTTGATGAAGCAGAAGAGAGCAAACATAGTATGCAAGACAGTTCATTTCATTTTTCAAGTGAGAACCAGAATTTTGCAGGTATAGCTGATAGTGAAGTTGAAGCCTTGAAGAAAACACTTGCAGAGATTCAGGCTGAGAAGGAATCCATTCTTCTTCAGTACCAACAGAGTTTGCAGAGGTGTTCTAGCCTTGAGAAAGAACTTAATGATGCACAAAGACATGCTGGAGGGCTTGATGAGCGAGCTAGCAAAGCAGACATTGAAATTAAAGCATTGAAGGAAACACTTATCAAATTAGAAGCTGAGAGGGATACCAGACTTCTTCAGTTCAATGATTGTTTGGGCAGAATTTCTAGTCTGGAGACTCTGATCTCCCAAGCCCAGGAGGAATCGAAGGGACTTAATGAACGAGCTTCTAAGGCGGAAATAGAAGCTCAAAATCTCAAGCATGAACTCTCTAGAGTAGAGGCTGAAAGGGAAGCTGGACTTCTTCAGTACAATGAATGTCTTGATATGATAAATGCACTGGAGAAAAAGATTTCACTGGCTGAGGAAAATGCCAGAATACTTAGTGAACAAGCTGAAAGATCAGAAGGTGAAATTAAAGCTCTGAAGCAAGCCCTTAACAGAATGAATGAAGAAAAAGAAGCCACAGCTGTCCGGTACGAGCAGTGTTTGGAGAAAATGGCTAACATGGAGACTGAAAGTTTTCATGCCCAAGAAGATGTGAAACGACTGAACTTTGAAGTTTTAGAGGGTGTTGCAAAATTAAAGACCGTGGAACAACAGTATGATCTGTCGGAGAGAACAAATCAGTCTCTGCAGCTAGAGGCAGAAAATCTGGCCTATAAGATAGCAGTGAAGGATCAAGAACTTTCTGAGAAGCAAAAAGAGCTGGAGAAACTTCAGGCTTTAATGCAGGATGAACATTCACGTTTTGTCCAAGTTGAAGCCACTCTTCAGGCTCTGCAGAAGGTGCAGTCTGAATCTCGAGAGGAGCAGAAAGCTCTGACATTGGAGCTTCAGAATAAGCTTCAAACACTCAAGGACTTACAGATATGCAATCATGACTTGGAGGAAGACATCCAGAAGGTTAAAATAGAAAATCAGAACCTGATTAAATTGAACAATTCATCTACTATTTCAGTCAACAATCTACAGAATGAAATTTTTAACTTGAACGAGATAAAAAAGAAACTTGAAGAAGAGATTGTACTCCAAGTGGAGAAAAGTAATGCCCTCCAGCTGGAGGTTCATCATTTGAAGGAGGAAATCACCGGATTGAATAGGAGATATCAGGCTTTGGTGGATCAAGTCCTCTCAGTAGGTTTGAATCCTGAATTCCTTGAATCATCGGTGAAGGAGTTGCAAAGTGAGAACTCAAAGCTGAAAGAATTTTGCCAACAACACAGAGATGAGAAGGAGGCTCTATATGAGAAGTTGAAGAACATGGATAATCTTTTAGAGAAGAATGCTGCTCTTGAGAGGTCACTGTCAGAATTAAGTGTCAAGTTTGAAGGGTCAAGAGAGAAGGTCGAAGAATTAAAGGAGTCCTGCCAGTTTCTCCAGGAGGATAAATCCTCTCTTGCTGCTGAGAAAACTACCTTGCTTTCTCAGTTACAAATTATGACTGAGAATATGCAGAAGCTCTTGGAAAAAAATGTGTTGCTGGAAAAATCACTTGCTGGTGCAAATGTTGAGCTTGAAGGTTTGAGGGCAAAGTCAAAGAGCTTAGAAGAATTCTGCCAGTTGCTAAAAAATGAGAAATCTAATCTCCAAAATGAAAGAAGCACCTTAGTCTCTCAGCTTGAAAATGTTGAAAAGAGACTTGGTAACCTGGAAAACAGGTTTACAAGACTAGAGGAAAAATATGCTGATCTTGTGAAGGAGAAAGAATCCACACTTTGTCAAGTCGAAGAACTACGAAACTCTTTCAGTGTGGAGCAACAAGAGCAACAATGTTATGTAAATATAAGTGAGTCCAGAATGGCAGATCTGGAAAACCATGTGCGTGTACTGCAAGAAGAAACTAGAATGACAAAGAAAGAATTTGAAGAAGAACTGGATAAAGCTGTGAATGCTCAAGTCGAGATCTTCATTTTGCAGAAGTTTGTAGAAGACCTGGAACAAAAGAACTTCTCTCTGTTAATAGAATGTCAGAGACATATTGAGGCTGCCAAATTATCAGATAAACTGATAACTGAGTTGGAGTGTGAAAATCTTGAGCAGCAGGTGGAAACAGAATTCTTGTTGGATGAGATTGAAAAGCTGAGGTTTGGAATTTATCAATTTTTTAGTGCTCTCCAATTTGATCCTGTTAACTATAATGAAGATAAGATTGAAAAGGGCCAAATCCCTATCCCCCGTATTTTGGATGATATAGAGGACTTGAAAAGTTCGCTCTTGAGTAGCGAGGATGTGAAGCAGCAACTAGTAGTTGAGAACTCGGTGCTTTTAACTTTACTCGGACAATTGAGATTAGAGGGTGCTGAACTTGAGTCAGAGAAGACAATCTTTGAGCAGGAGGCTATAACCATGACTGAGCAATGTGCTATGCTGCAAAAAGATAAGGTTGAGCTCCTTGAGATGAACCGGCATTTAATGTTAGAAGTGAGCAAGGGAGAGCAACAACAGGACACATTAACAGCTGAATTGGAAAATCAGGGTGTAAAGCTCATGAGTTTGCAGGAGGCTTACCTGGCATTGCAACAAGAAAATTTCAAGCTCAGCGAGGAAAACCGAATTTTGCTTGAGAAGTTTTTGGCCCTGAAAGATGAGATGTGTGTACTTGAAGAGGAAAATAGTATGATACTCCAGGAAGCACTAGATCTCAGTAACCTCTCTTTGGTTTTCAAGAGTTTTGGGATTGAGAAAACTGAGGAAGTTAAAGCACTTACTGAAGACCTTAACTGTCTCCATATGATTAACAGTGACCTCAAGGAGAAGATTGAATTAATAGGGGACAAATTGGAAATGAAAGAAGCAGAAGGTCTACAACTAAATGAAATGGTTGACAAGTTGAACAAGGAGCTGCATGAAGTCAAAGATCTCAATGAGCAATTGAAGAATCAAACTTTTGCTGTGCAGGATTCTCTGAAAAAGAAGGCTACAGAGCTTTTAGAAGCAGAACAGAAGCTTAAGGCTGCACATATTTTGAATGTGGAATTATGCAGAACTGTTGAAGAACTGAAGGAGGAGTATGAAGACTTAAAACTTATTAAAGAAAACACAGAGAAACGAATTCTTGAAATATCCGAATATTGCACCAGACAGAAAAGGGAAATTGAATCCCTTTCCAAAGTAAATAGAAGTTTGGAGTCTGAAGTGGGTACATTATGTGAGGAGGTTGAAGAACAAAGAATTAGAGAAGTGTACTTGAGTACTGAATTGCAGGAGAGAAGCAATGAGTTTGGACCATGGGAGGCTGAGGCTTCATCATTTTATTTTGATCTTCAAATTTCCTCCACCCGTGAAGTTCTACTTGAAAATAAAGTGCATGAGCTTACTGAAGTTTGTGAGAGTCTTGAAGATGAAAGCGCCACAAAAAGGTTGGAGACTCAACAGATGAAAGAAAGGGTTGGATTCTTGGAAAGTGAAATTGGAGAATTGAAGTCCCAACTGTCATCATATGTTCCTCTAATAGCTTCCCTGAAAGATAATGTCACCTCTTTGGAGCACATTGTCTTTCGTCAGAAAAAGAATTGTCTGGCAAGCTATAAAGAACAAATGGTAATGTACTTTTCTTCTTCTGGAAAGCATTATTTTTTAAAGCAAAACAGCATCTAGAATGCCTTTTTTTTTTTTTTCCAGATTTTTTCATTGGCTTTGCCATTATCTAAATTGCTATTAGACCAACTTTTAGAAACCTTACATCAACTGACAACTCTCTGGAATTATCCACTATCAGAAAATTGTAATTTTTTTTTTCAAATGCCTTTGATGCTTGATGAAATTAGTTTGAAAGAATGCTGGGAATGATGTGCATGTCTTGCACTATTTAGATATCTATCTATATATTGTACAGCATAATAAGAATTTCTTTTAATTGTCACCAGCATTCGGAAATGGCTGGTCAGCTTCATCAAATGAACTGTCAAGAACTCAAAGATGTTCAATGCATTATGGCTCCAGATGGAATTTCAGAATTGAAGGAGATGCAGACTAGAATTAAAGCAGTTGAGAAGGCAGTGGTTGAAGAAATCGAAAAGTCTGAAATACAGGAAAGTGAGAAAGCTGGCATCAAAGTGAAATATGAAATAACAGAGACTGAAGATTTGGCTGTAAGAAGGAGCTTCTTATGTCAGAATAAAGAATTTATGGAGGAAAAGATGGAAATTGAGGACGAGTACATTGATAATCCAAAGTTGCAGAAGAATATACTTGAAACTCCTGAAATTCCAAGTAGAACATCAATGAAAGATATTCAACTTGATCGAGTCTCAGACTGTTCATTCAACGGAAGAAGCAGGAGAGAGGATAGTGGGGTCAATGATCAGATGCTCCGGTTATGGGAATGTGCTGAGCAAGATTGTAGTCTTAAGTCAAGGGTCAACGACTCACAGAAACAAGCAGCTGCACCAGTGGCAAATATCTTCGTAGATCAAAAGTCCAAGAATGTGGATCAGTGCAATCCCTCTCCAGAATTGCATTTTGAGCAGGAGTTCGGTGTTTGCACTCTAGAAGTATCCAGAAGTGATAGAGAGCCAAATATAAGAGGGAGCCAGAGAAAGATCTTGGAAACACTTGCTTCTGATGCTCAGAAATTGACGAATCTTCAAACAACTGTGCAAGATTTGAAAAAGAAAATGGAGATGAACAAGAAGAGCAAGAGGGGCATCAATCCTGAGTATGAAACAGTGAAAGAACAGCTACTAGCGGTTGAGGAAGCTATTCTTCATCTAGTGGAGATGAATGATCGGTTGTCAAAAGAGAGCCCCATATATTTGGAGAGTAAGTCCTCAGTAGAATTAGAAGAAACTGGAAATATCTGTGGAAACAAAGTGACAGAAGAGGCATATAAAGGGTCCGAAAAGATTGGACGATTGCAACTAGAAGTGCAAACCATCCAATATATATTGCTGAAACTGGAGGTCGAAACTAAAAGCAAAGGGAAATATAAGTTTTCAGAAAGTAAAGCAGGTGGTCTCCTGAGGGACTTCATTTACAATGGTGGGAGAAGTGGCGGACGGCGAAAGAAGGCTTGTTGTCTATGTGGGTGTGTAAGACCTTCAACTACTAATGAATAAAGAGGGACAGATACTAGTTGGATTTGTTAGAGGAAACTAGTTCATCTTAACTTAGAGGAAATGTAAGGAGGAGACCTGATCTAATCATAATAAGCTACTTGAGCATTTTTATGTTAAGTTTCAATATCAGGTGCTTATGGTGAAACTAAATGCTGATTTTCCAACTGTTTTGACAAGAAGCATAATGTCTGTAAGCTTAGACAGTAACCGTGCCAGCTTACAATTGTTTGAGACTCTGCTTTTAACACACGCAGCTTCAGAAAGGGTCAGACATGAAATTGTTTTGTGAACTTGCAGAGTAAAACAAAACTCGGTTTACTTTTGATTGAATCACATTCTCGTCAGCTTGATATAATCGAATCTCTGTCCTCCAAAGCATTACTTTCTTTTTCACAGTGCAGTAACACAAAAGGAGTACGCAATCAGGATCTTGATCGTTATCGTTGCAACCTGCAGTTTTATGTCAGGGCTGAGAGGTTTGGCACGGTAGATTTACCCGTATAGCACCTCACGTACATCAACCCTCGAGGATCAGTTTTACATACAGCCATAGTTTCCGACCAATTTGTGCAAAATTAACCTAACTCCTTCCACTCTTATAATTCCCAATGCTGGAACAACTTTCCGTTTATATCACTACAAAACCAACGCCCTTGTATGCTCTTCCCATATTGCTGATCATGTCGCGATGAACTCGAAATCTTTGATGCTTCCTGCTTGACCTCCAAAACCATATCTAACTGGTCTCTTATTTTCCGCGTTCCAATCACTCTTGGTTTTAAAGAGAAATTGGCCTTTAAACTAAAAGCCAGCAGCATATATTTGGAGCCCTGTGTCGTCATAGTAATGGAAATGTATTCTATTATATATTTAAAAAACCTAATTTTATATATCGTGTATCGAATATTATATTATATAATATAACTTTTAAGAAATAAAATAATAAATACTTAAAAAATGTAATCAATATATCGTTATTTTAAAAAATATCAAAACAAAAAAATATATCAATTCATATCGATAATATATATTATATTATCAAATATATATTATATCATATAATAATAATGATAACTATATATGCAATCATATCTCAATATTCTAAATCTATTTTCTCTCAACTTTCCAACACCACCGGATCATCTAATTTTAACCTGGATAATTTTTTTTGGGACTACCATAACTTTAATATTGAAGAATTTATGAGTGAATGGAATTTGTCCAATGGAAAAATTCCCCCGCTGCATTTACATATAGATGATAATCTTGTAATTATTTCTAAATAATGATTTCTTCTCCTTTTTTCTGTCTAATTGAATTTCAAGAAGACCAGTAGACAGTAATACAATCCACTGCTTTCTAATAAAGAAGTGTATAGTAATACAATCCACCATTACGACCAAACACTGGAAAATCTTCAGGCCATTATTTAATTTTCCGGTTTTTCCACTGTTGCTAATTACAAATTCAAACCAGTGAGATTGATAATCCCACTCCCAGAATTTAAATTTTATCATACAGAAGCATCAGAAAGATTTCGCAAAGGATCTTATGATATTCAATAGCAAAATATAAGGGTGAAAATTCATGTTTTTGAAACGGGGTTTGGACCA
The DNA here is from genome assembly GCF_011075055.1 of Mangifera indica. Taxonomy (NCBI): domain Eukaryota; kingdom Viridiplantae; phylum Streptophyta; class Magnoliopsida; order Sapindales; family Anacardiaceae; genus Mangifera; species Mangifera indica. The sequence continues at coordinate 18,235,790 of NC_058143.1, forward strand.
AAAATTGTCTCCTCACTAATGCACAAAAGCATACCCATTGTAAACATTTCAGCTAGAACAAATTTGCAACTTAAAACATATCTAAGTTTCAAACAAAAGATGTTCAAAAATTCTTTAAACTAAAGAACAGTTAAAAGACATCTTGGAATCATTTAAGCTCCAATTACTTCAGTAGAACCTTCAACCATTGTCTCATCAGCAGGCCTCTCCATCTTCACACCAACATCCTCTGAATAATCACCATGAACCTAATTGAACAGACACAAGGCTCATAATCAAGGTAATGCCAAATGCTACCAAAAATTATGGATCATAAATGCAAATGTTTATCAACAGTTGCTTTTGGCAATGATGATGCAACAGAATTATTTAAAATAAATGCAAGGGCATCACCTTTTGAGCCAAAGATATCTAAGTAACCTTCTTTGAACCAAAGAGACATCAAATGCATGGTCCTAGGTGTTCTACATATAGCAAGTCAGAAAGAGAAAGAAACATTACCTCCATCAACTTTCCAAGATCAAACTTGGGAGCTTTCAGAATCTTCACTTTGCGAATGTAAACATTTTGCAAGGGGTAGATGCTTGAAGTTGCCTTCTCAATCTCTCGCCCGATCATTTCAGGAATGAACTTTTGGACAAGGTCCTTAAGATCGCAAGATGTTGCCTGTGCTACCATGATCTCCCTCATCTTGCGGCGAATCTGAGAAAACAAGGGTAACCATCAACATTGCTCTCATAAACGCAACACTATCATATAAAATAAACATATAAGTAATATTTTGAGGTCCCTACATACTTGTAACACTGGTTATCCAGAAACACTAAACACTTTGCACAGATGATAGTAAGACTTAGACAATTACCTGTCTAATTTGGCTGGACTGTGCATAGCAAGTCCTCTTAACCTGGTTTGGACGTCTTTTGGTGAATCCAATACAGAACATCCTCAAAGTGTAGTTGTCAGTTGTTTTAACATCAACATAGGCTTCAATCAAGGTCTGCCACTTCCTCACCAAGGACCTCAACTTGTCTGTGGTGAAGTCCATCCCCTGAATAAATCAAAAGTGCAAGCTTCAAAATAAATTAATCAGAAACAAACATTTTCACTTTAAAGTCTATCTCACAGTAAGAAAATTTTAACATTTAAAATCAACCATACCCAGAAATTGGTGAGGACATTCTTTCCTTGAACATCTTCAGCTCTCAATCTAATCTTTCTGAAAGCATGCTCCTCATCACCCTGAAGGTCACCAAGTGATATCTCAAACACTCTATGTTTAAGTCCTTCTGAGGCAATCTGTCATAATGACAAGCTGTTAAATTCATGAACCAGGCAGTTAAATTTACAACAATTTCCAGGCACATCAACATTTGATATAGAGAACCCCCAATTATAAAATTGCACAACATGGGCATTATTTGGTATGTTGTAGCATTATAATGAAAATCTTCTTAGAAGCCCGTATAATTAAACTCCAAACTATACTAAGTTACGAAAACTAACAAAACAACATAGACCAATCTATTAACAAATTAAATGAAATTAAGCATTGTATATTATTTCCCTCAATCAATTCTAAATCAAACTTGTAGCAGGAGATAAATGACACACAATCTATAGTAACTGTAACAACACAAAAATGCATAACAAAACCCTGCTAACTACTACTGTCACTCCAAAGAGTTTGTGAATGAAAAAAAATAACACAAATTAATAACAAGAAAGAAAAGTACCTTAGTACCCTGAGTACGGGAAACAAGAGTCTTGCCAACGCTTCTGTTGTTGAAAACAGAAGGAGCTTTGATGTCATACCAATCCTTCTTGGCAAATGGATCCGCACTGTTACAAGAAAAACGTATAAGAAACCACCAAGATAGACACAAACGGATCAATAAGAAATAAAAGTAGATTGAGCCATATGTATTAAACAAGACTCACGCCTTCTTCTTTCCTCCTTTCTTTCCCTTGGAAATTCTCTTGTTCTTTCTGCGCAAAACCAAAACAACGAAAATCAAAGCAGTAAATGATAATTTGTTTTCCGCAGAATCAGTGTTGTAGAGTAAAAGAAAACGTGGGACATTTTAAGTTAGTTTACCCGACGGCCATAGTTGAGCGGGTGCAGCAGCAGAGGAGTTCTGGGTTTTCTGCAGCAGCTGCTTGGAGACGGCTCAAAGTGCTGAAACCCTACTCTGGTTCGCTTATTTATATAGTTCTCGAATAAATATGTTTCTGCCTTGGTGGGTTGTACTTTGTGCGGCGATGGTTGTACCTTTTGGAGAATTCAGTAATCAGTAAAATTGGGCCGTTGGTTGTGAATCTGTAATTGGGCCGTTGGGCTTATAAATGATCCAATGCCCACCAAATTGTTCTTGTATCTCATCAAGTATCTAGTATTTACAAAATTAGTAGTGAATGAAAACTTTCAAGTAATTTATTCTATACTTTTAAATCCTGTATCAGATTTATCTGTCAAATTAATACAGATGGATCCCTGCTTATCAAATAAAAAATTTTTTTGATTGTTTTTCTTAATCTTATATGATTAATCTATTAAGTATATTGTTATTATTATTATTTATCGGAAAAGACTACTGGTTATCCCAAGTTTGTTGAGAGATGAATTTGTGGAGATACCCAACATGACAATTTCGATAAAATTTTACTAAAGATTATATTTGATTATTATAAGAGAGATTAATTCATATAGAAGATTTTCGTGTCTATTAGATTAGATTGAATAATTTTTATAAGGAAGAATTATTGGTACTCGATATTAAATATTTAAAAGGTAAGACGAGGGTTCACAAATCCTTTAAAAAAGGCAAAAGGATGCTATCAATGAAGTAGAATGATAGCAATCCATACATGGAAAGATTCCCTCAATTTATGCATGCATAGTTTCTTTTGGTTTCTTCCCCTCATTCATTCCTATTAGCGAATCAATGTTTCCCATTTGAAAGCTATGAATTCACAAATCATGTCAAAATTAATAAGAATACAAATCATGCAGTATTCTCTTTCTCAACATCTTCCACAGACTTTCGTGATTTCACACAGATGACACAACCAACAGAAGAAATGTCCAATTAAACATTCTAAATGCTGAAAATGATAATTCTGAGATTTGCAATCTGATGCTTTTGAGACCTTTAATACAGAGCACAGAATTTCGGCTTCAATGTAATTCCAGATGCTCTTTCATATTCTATATGTTTGAATTATGAAGCCTGAAAGAATTTGAACTCTTAAAAGAATTTGGATTCTTGAAAGAATTTGAACACCTGAGAAAATTTGAATTCCTGAAAGAATTTGGATTCAAAACTGTGTCAAACTTTGACATGTAAATAGATCAAATGAAGTCTGTTTATCGTTGGAAAACTTATTTCGATACAAATCCAATGCCTCACAACAAGGTCCCGTGGTCAGGTTTACACAGATTTTTCGAATCCGTGTTCTTTTTAGTTTTGAGTTTAAATCAGTTATAGATTACTTCTATCCTATAAATACACATGCTAAATGTCTCATAAAGACTGTGTGTGATGTATCAAGAGATCTCCAAGGGCTTTAGACTTAGATTGACAAGTTTAGGATGGTGAGAGAGATTTGTGAGAGAGAGATTCGTGATTGAAAGTGAGGGAGGCTGAGGCTTGAGTTTGTAATCATTAATTTGATAGTGGAAGAAGTGCTGGTGCACTTCGTGGATGTAGGGAATTTCCCGAACCACGTAAAACTTTTGTATCTCTTTTATTTCATGCGTTTGTGACGTGTGTTTGATTGTGCTTTGGGACTTTTTCTTCCTCTTCTTTCTTTCTGGGTTTATCTCCTCACTCACACTATAAGGTTCCTGTGATTGTTCTTTTGTTGCCATGTTTATAGAAGAAAAATGTAAACAAATTGAAATCATCTCCTTGAGATTTCAGAGTCACAACCACAATTACAAGTAATTAATGACATATCACAATTTTTAAACTACTGCAACAATCGTTCATTACAATGGGAGAGTTAAACATAATCAGTGCTTAAAACATCTGTAATCCTTCAACTAAAGAAAAAGCTAAGATAAAATTAATATCCCCTCCCTTTGTTCTGTTTCAAACTAGTAAATTAATACATCAGCATCACAAAAGATGAATTATTGTTGTCTGGCGGCCGAGCTCTTATCTTTCTGCTGGTCATGGATGATAAGAATGATGCTTTGGTGGCGGTGGCAGCGGAGATGGAGGTGGTGGTGGAGGTGGACGTGGACGTGGAGGAGGAGGAGGAGGAGGAGGAGGAGGAGGAGGACTTACTGGGCAACCAGTAGCAGCACAATCAAGGGGAAAGGAATAGAATGCCTTACATTCTTCAATTGGTCGCTGATTTGGCCTATCAAAAATGCAGTTCTTCTGGTCATCTTTATCCTGTAACTTGAGGCACGATGGCGGTGCCCCATAGAAGTAATTATAAGAGTATGTGAAGTTTTCCAACTTGGGCAATAAGCAAATGCCCTCTGGAATACAACCTGAAAACTTGTTATGAGCTACATTCAGCTGCTCCAATTTCTTCATTTTTCCAATGGATTCTGGTAGCCGCCCCACCAAGTTGTTAAAGCTGACATCAAACACTGTCACTTCTGTGAACAAACCCAAATCTTGCTGCAAACAACCCGTCAGACTCATATTCAAGAGAATGATTTGTTGAAGGGTCCCTGCCATTTTTGTCAAACTTGGCGGTATGCACCCGTTGAAGTTATTGTTTGCCAAGACAAGTACTGATACATTAGAGTTCCCCAGGTTCTGAGGTAAAGATGATTGAAAGTTGTTGTTGTTGATAAATAATGCATCAAGTGTTAAATCAAACACGGCTGAGGGTATATTGCCACTGAATTGATTAAATCTGATGTCAAGAAACTTGAGTGAAGGCAAAGAAAGAACAACAGAAGGAAACTGACCACTGAAAAGATTGTTGCTAATATCAAGCTCATAAAGACGTTTCATCTTTTTGAAGGTTTCAGGTACATTACCGCAAAAACGATTTGTGTTTATGTGGAAGAGAGAGAGATCTGTGAGGAGGCCTAGCTCATCAGGCAAGATACCGGATATGTTTCCATGGTTTAAGTCTATTCCGGCCACCGTTATGGTGAGATTGTCATCTGGGGCTTGTGCACAGTAAACGCCAGTGTAATTGCACACATGAGGGCCAAACCAGTCTCTGGTGAAATTGTTGGGGTCAAAGGTGATGGCGTGTTTCCAAGCTTGGAGGGCTAAGAAAGCATCATGTAGTCTAGGATTTGGTGTGGGAAAACGAGGGGCTATGGGTTGCTGAGAGGATTTAGAGAAGAGGAAATTGATAGTCAGAAAGCCCCAGAGGGCTAGACTGAGACAAGGTTTCTTCATTCTGAAGATGTTTAAAATGTGACTTAAATGGTTGATTAAGGAGATAATCATCAGATATATATATATGCAACTCCAGAACAAGATTGGTTGGTGTAAGTACCCAGAGACTTAAAATATAGAGTATTTAAAACTTTGACTGTAACATAATCATTATTTGTTTGTTAAAATTAGTGGATTACAGTGAGGTTTCAACCTTCATTTTGACTTCCTTAATAAGAACTTAATGAGTATAATTAAAAGTCTAACTTATACTTTTAGTTGGGTTGTAAATTAAAATTCATGGTAGGCAGGCAGGCCAGAGATGGGTAAATATGGTAGCAAGTTGTAATCAGCAAAAAATAGGCTTTTAAATTCTTGGAAAGGAAATAGTTGGCTGTAGGAAGGAAATAGACATTGCAAGGCCTGCCTTTATCCCCTCTAACTGCAGAAAGGGGCTATTGTACAAATGGGGTGGCACTGGCAGGGCAACTTCCGCAGATTATGTCTAAAACAAAGGATACTGAAAGGATATACTTGATTAGTTGATTTCTTGCTGTTTTGGAATTTGTATGGACCAAGTTGCAGATGTGAAAGATTTATACATATAAAATGGAAACCTTGCATCAGAAGTAAATGTTTGTTTTTATTATAAGTTTTGACAGCGAAATTGTTAGACATATTTTTTGTCATTGTTTGTCAGTGTATCAAATTTAGTTTGTTAAGCAAGTGCCTTCTCTGTAACTTGGCCATTTTACTGGGAATTTGTAATTTAGTTCAAAGTTGGTTATCAACAAGGCTGCTTAACAAAAAAGATTATGAATGGCTATAAAATCTTGGTGGTTGGAAATCCCAGTAACAAATCAAAATGCCAGCATTCAACAGTATCTTGAACATTAATTAATTTTTACGGACAAAACAGGCTGCCTACATTTCACTGAAGTAAATTATGTTAAACATGTCAAGAAACCATAAATAATGTTTCCTATTTTTTTTGGGCTATATTAGCAGAAATAGAACAGGAATGAGACACTGGATTTTCTTCAGGCTGAAGAATTTGGATGATAAAAGCTGCTGGTTGCATGCTTATAAGCCTGAAACAGATCAGGAAGAATATGAAATTCTATGGAGCAAGAAAACATAGAAAATGTGCAAAAAGGTGAGCAATCTGAAGTGAAGCACCACGAGTTTGGCTTATGAGAAAAAAATTACCCAAAAATGATGGAGATAAGAAAACGTCAATGGAAAGATCAGCCAAATTATGGGGTCTGGGGACATCAGTTATAACATCAAATCAAAGGGGCAATATTTCTTGACAATTCTGTAGGAAACCAATGAATTCATAGTTAAGGAGAATGATTTTGTCATTTTGAATTTTATGTTTAATCATGTCAAGTTTGTCAACGAAACAAACAAAACATACATCAATGATGCATAATGCAATTTCTAGCTATTTAATAAACATTAAAACTTCAGAAAAGTTAGTGTAATAGTTCAAGTCAATATACCTAACTCAGTTGAATTACAAACAAGACAATGTCAACCTTGTAAACCCAGAAACAGAGAACCGGCACCAATGTTAAAAAGAAAATTATATTTTTGTTTCAAAAATTTGGTGGTTAACACAGCGTTTTATTATCAGAAATTGTTAATTAGTGCTAATTGAGAGTTGTTGGAAAGGAGAAGAGATTAAGTCAAGAATCGATATTTTGTTTCAAAAGCCACTTTGTGTTTATATTTAGAGTAGGTATGTTAATGGGGTATTTTTCTGTGAGCAATTTACTATGGTTTTAATCTTTACAATACATAAGGCCAAGTCAATTCACAGCACGAGCTTATGAATTTTCTCTCTTTCTTCTAGAACAAGAGTAATCTAAATCATAATTTTAATGGTAATAAGTCCACCAACCAAGTTTTAATGTCAAGCCATACCTAGAAAGAAGTTTGATTCAGGATTTCTTCACATCCTGCTCTCATTATCAATAATTCAGGGCGGCTTCAAGATGGATCCCTCAAAAATAAGCAAGCTCTAAAATGTTTTCATCATAAAATTCAATAATAAGATCAAAACAAAACAAACTTAAGCTGTGTACGTATGAATATATAACACCAACTGCACTTATGTTGTATTATCTTTAATTTTTAATTGTCCAACAATATGATGTCACATCGTTGTTTGTGCACATAATACTACTCATTCCATAGACATGTTTTTCTGTTGCAAGCCAGATTCAATCAAGAAATTCAACAGTTTGGAGCTCCACAGGTGAAGTTGCATGCCCATCTCTTATAGACATTAAGTCGCTGAAATCCCCATCCAAATAAGCTCTCATAAAGGCAACAATAATTCCTGCAGTAAAGGTCCTCATGGGCTCCCTGGACTTGCCATTCTTACAAAGACAATATGAGGCTTTTCCTCTGATTCCCTTGGTATCATCGTCTAGCATATCAAGATGACCATAATCCTTAATCACAAAATGACATGCAAGCCTTTTACATTCATTGAAAAAGTCTCTATGGTTAACTCCCTGAGGAGCACAAGGGGGGAATAGTGGATTTCTTTTCACTTCACCTAAGCCTGAACCAATCACCATCACTGCCATGTCAAGATCAAAGGAATGAGGAACATAAGTCAAGACTGGTGGAGGAGTCTGTTTCCCTTTGTCCATTCCATCGACTGGGTCTACGCCTATCAAGGCCGAAAATTTTAAAGTAGTGGCCGTTTTCATAAGAGCAAGAGCAAATGCAGTTTTTCCTCCGCGACTATGACCAGCAAGGCCTAGCTTGCTTAGATTTGGCTTAACATTTGGTGGAAGCAGACCAGGGAGCCCTTCAGATAACCAATTTGTTATAGCAGCTGCAGATTTAATCTCTCCACTTGCATCCGCTCCAGCCAATTCATATAACTGTTGATTGCAAAGAAGATTAAAAAAAACCATAAGCCAAATGGGATATAACTTTACTTTTCAAAATCTCCTCTTTTAGCACATTTATCTAATCAGGCCTGGACTGCCATGATTATCAAGGGTACAAGTTTATGAATTATTGAAACAAGTAACTAGTTGTTCATGTTTAATTTTTCCTTCTCATAAATAATTGATTAATTAAGCTATCAACAAACTAATAGCAGAAACAATCAATTGTGTGCACAGATCATATTTTTTTGACATATGAATGCTAAAACACCAAATAATTTCACTGATAGTACCACTCTTATTGCCTGAAATGACAAAGAGAATCATGTGCACTGTGGATCTTAGTGAAAAAAATAATTGAAGAGGTACTTAAGTATTTTGATTTAGAAAATGGAACCTCCAGTTCATGCACACAATAATAGTATAAGGGTCAGCCACAAACATATTCACAAAAGCAATATCAACAATGAACAAGACAACTGAGATTGTTTTGAATTGAAATTATTTGCTTATTTAAAAAAAAAAAAAGAGAAAAACTTTGTTTTCTTGATGTAATAGTTCAGCTCCCATGATTTAAAAAATGGATTAAAGTTTATCTCTTCTAGCTACTTTGACAGATTCTTCTTCTTTTTGGGGTTAAATTTCTCACAGGCAAACAAAGACCGCAACCAATTATGTAATACCGTTCATTAGCTTAATTAATAGAGAATTAGACAATGAAACTTCCACTTTCCAAGCCAAGATCTTTTAGTGAATAGACTATGACACTCCATTGATTTAATAGTGATCTGGTCCCAGAAGTTCAAATTGATCCAGAAGTAGCATATAAACTCTAAAAAATAATGAACTTCCCTCTACTCTAACAAGCACTTTCAAGTAATTGATATATACTCCTACACATACATAAGGCATAAAAGCAGCATACTTGAGGAGCAATGACAATGAACCCATGAGAAGCGATATGCTGGATGAGCTGAGAGTAGAAGGAGTTGTAGAGAAGATAGCCGTGAAGGAATATAAGAAGTGGGAAGTCTCCAGCATCAGTTGGCATAGCAATTAACAGCGGCTTTGGTGGTGGAACAGTTGGCACAGTAGAGTTTGTTGTGCTGCACGTTGCAGCAGGTTCAAATCGTTGAAGAATGGTTGCATAATTTCCAATCTCAAAAACATTTGGTGAAGAAGATGGCATGATTCTTTTAACAATAATCTGTCTACCTCTGAACTCAGTTTCACTTGCTTTGTTTCTTTCTTTATACTGAGGAAAGATCCTTTTGTGGGGTTAACAGTTATAGGGTCGCTAAGAAGACAAGTGGCTTTTCCTTATGGATATGTTTACATTAACTTTCCTGTATTAATAACAAATTCAAGTATTTATTAAAATTAAGTTTAAATATTTTTGGACCAATACCATTGTACCTAACCCTTCTTTGAGCGGTTAAACCAAAGAATCTTTTGTGAAAGATCATACAAAGCGAAACCCAGACATGGGCTTGAAAGCCGTTTTGCATTGGGCTAAATATACTGCCATTTTGTGTCAAGGACAGTCATGTTTTTAAGTGGGCTTTTACATTGGGCTTTTACATAGACTACAGAATAATGATTTTTGTTAATGCCGAAGGTTCATTGCCCACCTAAATTTTAATGAAAGGACATTTGTACCTATGAAGTTAAAACTTTTATTTTCTTACCCATCAGTTAAATTTTTAATAAAATCAGTTAAAGTTTTATAAATTTTGTGAAATGACCACAATGTCATCTATTTATTGAATTTGAATAAGAGTTTATTAATCAGAGGGTTTTACAAGTGTGATGAAAATTCACACCCAAAATTTTATCTTAAAAATTTTAATATTTTACTAATTTTGTTAATCTCTCTTAATAATAGTGTGATTTTAATTTGCTAGAAAATAATCCCGAATTATCCCCGTGATATTCTTCTACTTGTTTCAATTAATATATTAAAACTCATTCTAAATTATATACTAAATTGGTATGTCCAAAAGTTATGAGACATTTTTTAAGGAAGAAAATCAAGTGAAAAAGAGTAAAAAAGATTCAGAAATAGAACCATCTGTATTTCTTTCTTTCTCAATAGCCGTGAGATGATCATCATATGGTGTATATTAATCACTAATTAGGGCTATTAATTACAATCACTAACAAAACCTGATTAAAAAATAATATCTGCGCTCTGTCATAACTGTAAATAACCGTCGTTCGCGCGAAATTTGCGTAACCTATTACAATAACGCACTCTGAATTCTTTATAAAGAAAATTTCGTTGGCTTTCCCTCAATTTGATTCACCCAAACGCAACTCTTCCTTCCTTTCTTCTTCGTCTGTGAGAAAAAGAAAGAAAGAAAGAAAGATGGTGAAAGGTGACATAGAAACTGGTAACCCTGACCAGTTGTATCCGGGGATGATGGAGTCACCGCAGATGCGCTGGGCTTTTATAGGAAAAGTTTACTCCATTTTATCCATACAGTTCTTTTTGACTGCTGTGGTTGCTGCGCTTGTCGTTTTTGTCAAAGCCATCCCCAACTTCATCGTCAACAGCGGGACGCCTGGCCATGCCGTCTATGTTGTCATCATTATTCTTCCCTTCCTGCGTAAGTGTTTTTTTTTTTTTGGTGAAAATTTTCTGGTTCTGAAAAATCAAGGTTAGGTTTGATTTGAGAAAATGTGTTAATGTTATGGGGGCTGTTTCTTCCGAATATCAATGGGTGACTGATTTGTATTTTGTTTGATGTGCAGTGTTGTGCCCTTTGTACATTTTACACAAGCATCATCCATGGAATTTTATTTTTCTCATGCTGTTTACAGTAACCATTGCCTTTGCTGTGGGACTTTCTTGCGCCTTTACGGAAGGTATTATGGTTAAGTTTGTCTTTATCTTGCGTTAATATCAGTTTAGTGAATTAATCTTTCTCTTTAGTTTGCATTGATATTGGTTTAAAAATTGTTGGGTGGGTGGTTAATCTGCTAAAGGTCGTTAAAGTTCGGTTGAATTCTGTTTCGTCGTTAGATTTGGATAAATAAATTCTTTAATTATTTTCCAGCATTTCCTCCGGAACCAAACAGAACCTGTGATTGCATTTAGTTTTATCGAAAGAAAATCATGTTTAAGTAATTTTTTTTATAGGTGGAAAAAGATGTTTGATTTTGAATCTTGGACTGAGTATATGGTAGATATGAATCATATGATGGATAGACTCTGCTTCAGATAACAGCTTTAAACTGTTTTGCTTGTATTTTTAATATTTATTTAAGCTTCTATTCTAATTTTATGAGAAATTCTCTGGTTTTCATTAGAGTGAGATGAGATTGAGACTAAAAGCCTCCATCAGAAATCTTCTAACCGCATTCCTTTGTCACAAACTGATTTATGTGAGACACAGTGTGACTAAGGGATTTGTTCTGACCTCTTGTTTTCCAAGCACTGGTTATTATTGGGTTGGGAATGACTAGAAGCAGGCTTCAAATTGCTTTGAACTTTGTGGTGGAAGATGCTTGATTAGTTTATCCACTGAGCAGTTGCTCAAATGTTGTTCAGAACTTGCTTAATTTTCTTCTGGTAGGCACAGTTCATTTAGCACTATAATAAAAATAATCCAAGGTAGAGAAGGATATTGAAATGCAGTTTCAACTTGATTATGAACATTCTCCTTAATGGACTCAAATTCATGTTCTGTAATAATATTAAACCTACAGAAGGCAACGCATATCATAAGGGTCTTCATACACAATGCATCAGGCATAAAATCAAACACTTATTTCTTATAGTGATTCTTGACTAAGCTATGATATTTGGATTCACCAACAGGGAGAATTGTTTTGGAAGCTGCAATTTTGACAAGCGTTGTGGTTGTTGGCCTCACTGCCTACACTTTCTGGGCTGTGAAAAGAGGCAAGGATTTCAGCTTTCTGGGACCCTTTCTGTTTGCTTCCCTGCTGGTGCTTTTTGTTTTCTCATTCATCCAGGTCTTTGCTACTTTCTTCATTTGATTTGCTTGCTTATTTATGCTCTCCCCACTCTTGAACATGTATAAAATTGAGTAAACTTTCAATGTGACAGATCTTGTTCCCTCTTGGAAAGCTATCACATGCAATATATGGGGGCGTGTCAGCGATCATATTCTGTGGCTTCATCGTCTATGACACAGACAACCTGATCAAGCGTTACACCTATGACGAATATATCATTGCTTCTGTGGCTATTTATCTTGATGTTATCAACCTCTTCCTTTCCCTCCTTACGTTATTTACAAATACAGACTGATGACAACCTGATCGTCACAACTATATGAATTTGCCATGGCTGCTTAAAGCACCTTCATTGCGCAGTCCTTGTACAATTCTTCCATATGTACCTTCTGAACTTTTATAATGCTGACACCCAATGTTGATCTTAAGAACAAGTACACATGGCTAAGTCCGCAATTTTTCACTGGTTGGTTCAGATTTAGATATTAACTCAAGAAAAGTGATTCTATGTTCTTCCGATTCTATTCTACTACTGATCTTTACATTGCTGTGATACATAGATGTTTTATTATAGCTCATTCAGCTTTGATTGGGCGAGTCCGAATACAATTTGAGGAGTAAAACTGAATGAAAACCGGTAAAGTCTCTATTTAAAAATCTTCACAATTTACATGCTTGACCCACATGGCCTAAACCACCCAGATCATATCTCATATACATCTACAATATCTTCTGAGATGTGATGGGACCAATTTATGGTTAAAAAAAGTACTAGCAGATAAATTAGAGTTAGAAACCCTGTTTCTTTCATACATTCCCTCTGAACTGACAATCAGGATCTGGCAGTTAAATAAAATATTTCACCAAACAGGACCAATATTATAAAGCGGAAGACTGCAAATAAAGACAATCATGGTTCCACCATATCGAGAGCCTAAAACAAAAAGTCGAAGAATTAAATTAAGGACAAAAGCATCACAACACCAGCCCACATAAATAAATAAAAGCACTTCGAATCTGAGTATGTCATTGCCTTCACTATTTATATTCCTTTCCTCAAAATGGGGTTCTTTTTCTACCCTTTTTGACCATCTCAGTCCAACAGACTCCTTTCCTTTCCACAGCAGTAAAACATCAATGGCTAGGATCACATAGACATGGTTATCTTTGCTTTCATTCAAAAATCACTTTACTCTTTCCAGTTCAAAATACAACAAAAGCTCAAGATATTATACCCCCGAATTAAAGTAAAGAGACCCATTTGGACAACTTCTCTTTCATATATCAACTTTTTTACAATAGAAACACCAAAAGAACAGCCCTACAGTTTTTACTAACATATCATCCTTTTGTTTAAGGGCCTTTAGTCCTATTCCCATTATCTCATATACCAAAATTTCCCCATGTAAACAACAGTTTAAACTCTATGTCTATTGCTTTTTTCTGAAGCAATAGTGAGGAGCCTTGACACACCCTGAGTCCATATATCATACTCTCTCTGGTTCTTGCATTCGAATTCTACAATTCCACGCATAACTGTCTTCAACCCAAAGTATCGTCTGTTCTCACCTCCCTCAAGCAAGTGGCGGCCTGGCCATGAGGGCATATCTTTAATCACCTCCAACACAACATCTGTAAAATTCAAAAGAGATGCGTTAGAGATTAACCTTTATGATCCGGAAGTTCAATAAAGGTCAATTAAAGCTAAGCTCTTTTGATCTTTTCTACTTTAGTGCCAATCTGCTTTCTCAAATCCCCAAACAGAAGAAGAGCCCACCTGCAGTTCTGTTTCACATTATTAGAGAAAGACAAAAGCAATCACTTACTCTTTTTCTTTTTTGTGATGGTCCCAGCAACATGTCTACTCTTCATCTTCAACATAACCTAAACAAAAAGAAGGTTCAACTGATTATCAATAACAAATAAAGAGGAAAAAAACAAGACCGCAGAACCATTTATTTCATCAGGCTAAGATTTGTAACCTTTTGCGGAGAAACTTTTACATCACAAGGTTCATATTAGTAACACTAAAATTCTATTGATAACCAAATAATTGAGTGATGATATCTTACTGATTAAAATCAAAGAACATGGTTTTCAACAATTAATAATCATCTCCTTACCTGATTTAATCTGTTAATATAAACAGAAACTATTTTCCAGTGAAGATCACCTGCAATGAACAACATGGACAAAATAATCAAAACCCCATTAAAGATCATACATCTCCAAAAACCTTGACCATTCATACCACACAGCTGCTCTATTCAGTTATAAATTCAATCATAAAGATGAAAAGATTTCACATATCCCATTGCCGGCCATGGCTTTAATTTCCTAAGATCACCTCTAATATGATGGGCTCACAAAACATTCTACAATTCTTGACATCAAGCTTAAGTCAAAAAATGCTTGTCCAAACACAAGCGTGAGAAATCAAATTTGCAAACTAAAATGAAATCAAAATTGCTCAAACAGTGGATCAAATTCGACGAACAACTTATCCCACAAGAACTTCAATAATCATGAAATCAATCAAAAGAATTAATTGGAAATTAATTACCTTTCCGGGTTCGCTTTAGTAGCTCACAACCTCTGGCAAGCAATTCTCTACTGCAAATACCCAAGAAATTCTCTTCAGGAACAAGCTCACCGCTGAAACTACCGTTGGAACTACCATTGTTACTACCACCCCCACTGTTGTTATTTCCTTTCTCTACTGGAATCACCGACGCAATATTCCACACCTCCTTCAACGCACGAGCCTTCAACGTGGCTGCCCCTCTCAAAGCTTCAACAATGCCACAAAATTGCAATCTTCATCAAGTTTCCATTAACAAAATTCCCCAATATATAATCTAAGCAAAAACAAATCATACCCGTAGCCGCTCCAGCAGTTAATGTCATTATATCGCCGGCTGATCTAACGTTGACAGCGGAGCTGACAACAGAAGCCAAATGTTCACGTTCAGCACCCAAAGCTTCAGCAGCCTCTACACATTGAGCAGCAACAAGCGTAGCCGCTGAGGCCACAGCCATATCAGTCTTCGCCATTTGCTCATCTTTCCCGGCACCGGATGTGCCAGCCGTGGCCGCAGCAATAGCGGCCACAGCAGCCGCAACTCCAGCAACAGAAACAGCCGCGTGGAGTTGGGCATTATGTACACGGGTTTCCTCCTTTTTCTTCTCCCTCCTGTCCTTCAGCCACCGTCCCACAGTCTTCCCACCGCCTGATGTCGCGGCCGAAGCTACAGAAACGGCGGCGGCCGAAGCACGGAAGTTAGAGCTAGATGTGAATGGATGATGATGGAGGTTGTTGCCGGAGGTGTTGTTATTGGAACGACAAAACTGCGCAGAGGAAGAACAAAATCCGCCGTTCATAGAAATTTTTTCAATTCCAGGAATTTCCATTTATTTATTTTTTTTCGCGTCGAAATAATATTGTAATTATTTTGCATGCAAAAAAAATAAATAAACCAAACAGTAAAAAATACAAATTCGAGCTTGCAATTTTCAGAAAAAAAAAGTCAAAATTATTAAAATAAATAAAAATTCGAATTTATAAGCGAAGTGTCAGAGTTCAACTAATTTCCCTGGGGACCAAAGAGGCATAATTACATTGGGGACCAAAACTAATGGCGCGTGCGGGTGATCGCTTAGATTGGATTTATTTAATGATGCGATTTTATTACTATGGTAATATTGTTAATTTCACTAAATATGAGGCTGATTTTTGGATAACTAAATATGAAATGGCATTGAAGAATGGAAAACAAAGAGAGAAAAAAATGCTGCCATCTTCTTCCTGTGATTAAAGATGGCTTTGGGTTTTGAGAAAGCCTGAGATATGTTGGTACCGAAAGAGAGTGTTAACTTATTGCTCAGTGAAGCAAGACGAACCTTAACGTCGTCGATTTCAGAGGGAGAAACGGGAGGACTGTCGGTCAGGGAACCGCAGCTCTGAGTTCCGTTAAGAGGGCCGCTGCTATGTGACAGTCTTCCGGATGTGCGTGGAGACACCTCTTGCTGTAATACAGAAAATCATTGTGTTATTTCATTGAATCTTCATCATCAAGAATCAAAGATTCAGAAAATGATGAAAAGAGCCAGAAAAAATCCCATAATTTATTTGTCGAGACGTGTTTGTTAGTTTTTAATTTTAATACTCACCGACTGTGACATGATACGTTCCATAATCATCTGGGAAGTTTCAGAGGAGACTAAGGAGAATGGGTTCCCTGAAACGGCGCCATTTTGGTCTTCCAGTTCACCAGCTAAGTCTTCCAGTATGACACTGCTTGATGTCTTTGAGAGGACCATCTGCGGGAGCTGTGGAGCTAGAGCTTTAGACACTTCTAAAGCGGACACGCTCCATGACCGTGAAAGGAACTCCATCGGCTCGCGTGGCGTCTCCGGTGGCCGGAATAGTACAGAGTCCGGTCGCCAGGGTTCGGTTATGGGTAGAGGCTTGTCCATTATCAAGAGAGAAATTAAAAGGTGTAAATGTGGAAGTGGAAGTGTGTAAGAGAAGAGGAATTACGGAGCTTGATGTGGTCGGCGCTTTATAGAGAAGCCGAAAATGTAGAGTTAACCAGATTCGGATATTTAAAAAAAAAAGGGTAAAATTGAAAAAAAAAATTATGTGGGCCACATGGCAATTCTATATTTTCAATTTATACAAAAATATATATATATACCATGTGTTTATATTATAAATAAATTATATTTCCACTCTGTCAACTTTTTATTTTTTGGGTCATGGTAGATTTTTAATTGAAACCTACTATGTTCGAATGCTTATGACAAAATCAAATCATTCGAAGTCAAGTAAATCAAATATTAGAAATCCAAATTTATTAAACCCAATTTTGTGAAACCAACAAACATTCTATAAACTCAGTGAGTGTTTGACAAAAACCCTTCTAGAACTCAATTCAACAAGGTCAAACTTACATGTTTACCCTTTGTACTAAATATGTATAATTTACTAAATAAAATTTATTGTCAGAATAAAGGGGTGGAGCCCACAGATCAGCGCTGTGATCTGAACGGATTTGGAGAAATAAATGGAATGGGCCTTGGGGTACAGGATTAGATCACGAATAACCTGCGAAACAGGTGAAGCCAGAAAGCCACCGAATGCTCAATCATTGACAAACGAAGCCTCCACATTTAATACCATGTCCGGTTGGTTTTTGTACACGATTTTCATCCCAATCTCAGTATACGTGTAAATTATGTGACTGGACTAATTATTAGTACTGTATCCTCCGGATTGCTTAAAAATAGTGCGGTAGGGGCATTTAACAGATGAAGTCGGCAGAGGATGTGGTGAGGTTACGGCATTTTGCCAGCTGCGCTTTGTACATTGACAGTACGATCTGGCAAGTATGTGGCCAAAAATGAATTTGGCCTTTTGTTATTGTCCCTTCGAAAGTTACTAGTAAGATCCTTTTCTTCGTTGTATCGAAACTATCTTGATCTCTTCTAAGTACACTTCAATAATTTGCTCATCTGATTAATATTTTGTAAAAAAAAATAATAAAATTAATTATACTATTATTGACCGATAATTAAAGTTAATTAATGATTAAAGATAAGTCATAAGAATATTGACCATTTTAAGAATAGAAAAAAATTATGTAGATGTGTGACTTTGTTGAAAATTTGACACAGGAATATTACCTTTTCCATTAATTTCATCACTTTTATCTCTTTGTCCATAATACATAAATTAGAAAACTATACATTATTCCAAAAGAAAAAAGTTTCAATTTGTCACACTGATTATCATGGACTTTGAAATTGAGGAGGAAAAGCGGTGAATGGGCTTTCAAATATTAATAAAATTATGTGTTTTTAATTTTATATATTTAATTAAATTTTTAAATAATATATTATTATATAATTAAATAAATTTTAATTAATAATAAAATAATATTTAATTATATCATAATATATTATTGACATAGTTATAATTTGATGCATATAACATAGCCCTCCAAATATGTGTAGAGGATTTTTTGGTAATTATACAATTTATCATTATTTGTTGTTAGTTTTAATTTGCGAGGTAAATGAAATTACCTGAGTACAATCGGGTGACCCATTAAACAAACGGGTCCCATCAAGAAACGAATCTTCGTCCTCGCATTTCTTAAATTTGCCACCTCATTAGTATACTCAGTTCATGTCAGACCACTGATCAATATAAAATCCAAAATCACGGAGGCCCACTACCCCAAGGCTGAAGAATAATGGAGGAGCAACTACAGGTGAAGCAGGTGATTATGTCCAAATGTTGGGGATAGTAGGATTTACGAACTAGCAATGGCTGAGGCCTGAGGCTTGAGGAGATTGGCTGAAGCTTTCTCTCAGGCAGACAAACTCAAAGAGCGAGCACTGACAAAAACAAAATTTTTTCAACCGCATTCCTCTTCGTTTTGCCATCCATCCATCCATTTGTCCGGATTCTGAAGACTGTTTTGTTTTTGTTTTTGGGTTTGTGTAATTGTGTGGGTCTCCGGGCGTGACTGGCTACGTCATCATCTTCCCCTCTTCCCATTTTATCTTCTGTCAGAAACAGTAACTAAAAAAGCTAGAATAGAAGCTTGAAAACCCTAATAAGCTGGGGAAAATGGTCAAATAAATGGGGCTCTGCCTGTGAATGAGATTTGGTTAATACCCATAAAGCCATTATTAAAATGGGATTTTGTAAAGATTAAAACAAGTTTATGGAAGGCTGTGCCATGTAAATCATCATTTGCTGCAGAGAAATTTATACTCCTCAAGTTCAAGCCTCGATTTCAGGCAAGTGCTGTGAACTCGGTGTTAACTCTCACTCTTTCTTCTAAAGCATATTTCTTGGAACTCTACATCATTTTTTAAGATGTCTAAAAAAATTTAATTAAAATCGAATTTGTTAATTAATTATGATGTTGAAACGGGTGGACTGTTTTCAAGCTTATCTAAAAAACCCACTTCAGGTCAGGTGCTTCTTCATTAATTATAAGCAGTGAAGGCCACGAAATTTCTACAAAAAGGGCCTGCAAAATTGATAGCTGTTGATAAATTTGTAATGAAAACTTCATTATCGGATAGGCCAAATTAAATGAGGTTGGTCCAAGAATGGTATAAAAAAATTCATCCAAGTGTTTATATCTTCAACAGGAATCACTTATTGTGTGGACAAGCAGAATTTGAGGATTCAGGTACAGTCTATTACTTTTTGTCAAAATTCAATCGAATAGAATTGAGATTAGCGATTTGTTGGTGTCGGGTATTGATTCCATCAAACCTTATCAACTTATCCGGTGATATTTTATACGAATATGAGCACTAAAGAGCCCATATAGCACAAGAAAAAGGGGAGAAAATTGGAATCATTATCATTGCAGACGAAAGAAGAAAAAATGTAAGTGAGATCCAAGACATTTCTGAGGAATCTGGGAATCTTCTGAATGGATTTCATCATTCACCATGGCACTATAGAGAATTCAAAAGACTTATTAGAAAAAAAAAAAAAAAATTCAACATGATTTGTTTTTAATGTTATATGATTGGGAGCTATTGCCTGACAGAAAAAAATAAGTTTAATGATCAGAAGAAGAAAGAAATTCGTTCTTCTTTCTGGTGGATTTTAAATATTGGAAAGACATGAACAAAGAGACTAGTAAATAAAGAAGAAGATTAAAGTTGGTTGGTAGGACAGAAGGATCTCATTATCATCATTAAACTCGACACTTTTTCTCACCCTAACATCACACACTATCTATGTCATCTTCTTCCAATTTCCAAATATTTCAATCTAAAATCTTTACCCATGGACTATACAAAGTACAATTTTTTCACTGTAACATTTGTAAGATTTAGTTTACATATTCAGCAATTGAATTAAAATTTTTTAAGTTTATAATATTACCTGAAACATTATATATTCTGAATTTACTTGCATTAAAGTGACAACTCTTGTGCTTATGAAATTTTTTTTTTTTTAAGAGATGAATTAATTAATTTATAGTAAATTATTGGACAATTTATCAGGGTACAATAAATTTACTGGCTCATACTAATATTATCTATACAGATGATCTTTAAGTATAATGGACTTATATTTATTAATTACTATCTTCCTGATCTATATTTCCAGTTGGAGGAACCTTGATCCCTAATCTCTGTTATTATAAGTTATTTGCCAATCTACCAACAGTTAAACTGTTATAAATATTGTTTTGAGATATTATGGATCAAAGTAGAGATTTGATGTTAATGGGGGACAGTGCCATGACTGAGGGTAAGAAAGACAGGGATTAAATGAAGATTAAAACCCACCACCAACTTGGAGGGTCAAGGGGAGAGGGGAGGGGGGCTGGCCTGATAATGATATTGATGCAGGAGCCACAGAAGTTGCTACACAGAATACCATGTTTTGCTGCAACTCATTTGTGTGGATGACAATTAACAAGCAAAGCAATATTGTATTTATGTGTCCCTACTCTTTAAAGATGGTGAATGAAATGAAGCAACCAAGGCAAACATCTTATTCTAACACCCACTTGAGGGAAATTCATATCAGATTCATTATAGTTTCAAAGCTACTATTAGTGGAATCTTTGATTATCAACACTAGCACTATAGCAATTTAATGGTGGGCATCTTTACATTTTCCCTTCTAAATTTCCATTTCTAAATGAATACTGAGATGACACTCCCCAAGTTTAATTCCTACAGTGAATTTTAGCCACCTAAGTTCATACTCCAATATACCAAGGAGGTCCATATATAAATGAATAATCCATTGAATTATGGTGAATTATGTCTAAATCCCATATTCAAGTTATACCATATCAACACTTTTTGAATGGACATGCCATTAATTAAGGATTTCATGCTTGTTTCTTAAGCCAATAATTCATTTCTTCAAAGTCTTCTCTCTATTATATCAAAATTATGATTGAAAAGGAAAGAGCTATGCATTCATGTGTCTCTCTCAAAACAATAAATCTCCATCTTCCTCGGCTAAATTTCAATCATGTACATACAACCATTAATAAGTAAAAAAGCCAATATACTTGGTTACAATATTTCTCAGTTCAAATTTAATTACTTTCAATTAAATTTTACAGGCTTTTATTTTTTAGAAATTTCTCTTATATTTATCAAAAACCCTCTTCAAAATATCAAACTTCCCCTTAGAAATTTATCATGAAATATTTTTTTTTCCACATAATATTTTAATACATCAATAATTTAGCATAGCAATCTTCTTACATAAAATACAAAAAAACTTTTAATAAATTATTTGTCCTTTATTGATTTCAACTATGGCTAGTCTGGAATCAAGATCCCAGAAGAGGGGTGGCAAACTGGCAAGTCCCATCTGCTACATAATCCAAAATAGTGTTAAGATAGAAGAGATGAGTTCTTTGGCTTCATTCAAAGTTACATGAATTCTGAATACAGAAGAAATCCTCGGACTCAGATTACTACTGTTAAAGATAAACTATTTTGCAGGTTAGTTGAACAAAACATAAACCGATTCTACAGATTAACGAGTGAATAAGGAAGATCAAAACTTTAGCACGAAATTGGTTAAATGGTAGAAGAAGAGATAGTACTCAAGTCTTGTCGCGAGGATAAATCAAATTCAATAATGCAACATCACTCACTGTCACATAATTGAACAAGAAACATGGGCATATGCAAGCAGCTCCAATTTCCAATGTCCATAGATTAGTGCAACAATACTGTTTCTGTGTACCCCCAGCTCACATAAGCCAACCCGGAAACCGAAAAAGTAAATAAATTTATGGGTTGAAAAAGAGAATACAGATAGACCAATGGCAACTTTTGTGCATGAAATATGAAAGCAAGAGTAGCTTAAATGGGAGCAGTACATAAACAAACGCACCACTGGAGAGACTTGAGACAAGAAAGGAAAGCTTTTGTGGGAAGCGAAATCGAGGAAGGAAAAAAGCAAGGCAAGTAGAGGGAAAGGAGTGCAATAATTCACACACGCAAATAAAAAATTACAGAAAGGACAGTGAAGTAACTGAAGTGAATTTATGTTCACCATGTAAAGGTGATCAGTAGGTGGAGGCTGGCATGTCAAAATTGGTGGGGCGTACGCCGCCGGTGGGACTCTTAAGTAAATTTACAGTAATATTTATGTGAAGGGATGGACAAGTTTTGTTTAGTTTAGGGTTTAGATTAGGTCTGTGAGAGGTGTAATGAAAATGAAAGGTGACGGCACAGACTTTGTTTTGAAGGCGGTGGTATGGTGATGAGAGATTGATGGGAGAATGACATGGAGCTGTTGGGGAGTAAAGAGAGTGAGTAGGCAACTTAATTGCCAATTAATCAATGCATCATTCAGAGAAGAGGCTCTTTCTTCTGAAAAAACAATATAAAAAAGGTTTCAATGACGTTTGAATGGCCAAGCCTAAAATCGATTCCTTCGCAAAGTTAGTTAATGGCCAATGGACTAAAGTGGAGATAAATTATCAAAGTCATATTTATAGGGTAAAAAATTAAACTCAAGTGGAGAAGATTTGATTCTTCACTCTTCGGGTCTCTTTATCAAAGATAAAGAGATTTATGTTAAATCATTATTTATATATTAGTCATTGATTTAGAGTAGAGAAAAAAAATTATCAATACAAAAGATAGTAATAAAAAGAAAAAAAAATAACTCTAGAATTTTTGAAAAGATAATGTGAATTTTTAAAATTAAAAAATTTTAAATATAAATAAAATTACTAATTTTTAAACCTAAAAAATTATATATATATATATATTTTAATATTATTAATAAAATAATAATTTTACTTATGCTTTTAATAAAAAATTTTAACCCCAACTAACTTGTATGTGAAATTTTAAGTTTTTTAAACTCCATAAATATAATTTTAAGAAAGTATTAAAACTAGTCTTTGGCCTTAATTAATTTATTAATTATAATACCAAATTATTATATATATATTTTAAATAATATAAATATTTATTATATTTTTTAAATATAAAATATAACTTTAAATATATTAATTACATAATTCATATTTTATTATATAAACAAAAAATTAATTATAAATTATTAAATTTAAATAATTTTTAATTTTAACAAATTTAATTAATTTTTAAATATTAATATTTTTATATAAATTAAATTAAATTATAAAATCATAATTTAATCAATTAAACTGAGCAATTTAATCTGATTTTAAAAACAATTCCTAAAATCATTGAATAGTTTCAAGAGGTCTCAAAGATCTGCGTATGCCATTATTCAGATCAATAATTAAGAGACAGTTACTAAATTTAAGATTTGGTTACTACCAAGGATTGAAAAGCTGAACGGGATCGGCCGGTTAGACGGGGTGGACTATGAACTGATACTGTTTACAGATTTTGTAGCAAACAGAACTATTTTTCACTTAAAATCGGTTTGGACTGCAGGCGAACTATCAGTTCAAACCAGGTCAGTGTCCAATCCGGTTCAGACGGTTCACTGTTTGGGTTTCAATATAAACAGTTTTTTTTTTTCTCAATTCCTCTGCCGACAAATTTTTCCAGCCGCTGACGTTACTTTCTGTAATTGTTTTGGCTCCTTTGCCGACGACTTTGTTCACAGTTAAAGACGGGTGACGCCCCAACGGCAGTGGAGGACGACGACAGCTGTTTCTGGGCTGCTACAGTGGACGACGTGTTCTGTAAACCACTATAATTTCAGCCGTTGACGACAATTTCTCAGGGATGACGGTTGACGACGACAAAGTCCGGTTGCTACTGTATACGGCTTTTCTTCTTCAACGGCAACTGTAGGATAATGGTGGTAGGATATGCCGAGGTATATATATATTATAACTTTTGTAAAGCTGTGTGTAAAGGGTTAAGGTTATATAAATTTATCTGAAACTGCAGAAATTAACTTCAGTGGCTGGAAAAATTCTTGGTTAGTGTTAACGTAATACAGTTTTGTTTGGCTGACCGATAACGCATATGTTTATTGGATTAGATTTGTTTAATCCATATATTTTGTTTCGATAAAAATTAGTCGTTATTATTTATTAAATTTATGTTTAATAATATATATATATTTTATTAATTGTAAAAAATATGTATAATATAAAATTTATTGTGTAAAGTATATATAATTACACATAATTTTTTTAGCTTTTATATAAAACTGAAATTTTGAACGAATTGATTAGTTAAACTGATTTGACCAATCTGATCAAAACTAATAGCACTACCGTAAAAGAGCAGTTAATTCGGGCATGTAGATGATAATTTCAATTTTCAATATAATACTATAAACAAATGTTTGGGCTGAGAACCCGAAGTCAATCCTTGACCTATGGGCCTGGAATCATAGTTGAGCCCATGGAGAATTTGGGTGGGATGTCAGTTGTCACAGCCTCCTTCAGAGCTGAGGCAAGAGTAGACTTAATGGGCCAGGAGACAATCGGCTTAGAGGGTCCAAAATTCTCAAGTTAAAAAGAGCCAGGCCAGGCATCATATGAGAATGAGTTTGTGTATATCAGTAGAACACATTTATGACTTTTCCTTCCTTCTGCAGCAAGGATAATGTGCTTAACTAATCCAAGTAAAGCCAATTCATTCCCCAACAAAATGCTGGCATTGGCCTCGAGCAGTTAGTATACACACAGTCAATTGCGCTATAAGAAATAAAATGATGATTCGAAGTAAGGTTTAATGGCAAAATGCAGGGATACTCGTAATGTGGTTGAGAGTCTAATGGCATTCTTTATTTACCTACAGACTTTGTATAACAAGAAGAGGTATCCACTAGAAGAATAAAATACAAAACATATAAAATTATTCTCTGTATCCCAGTAGCATATAAACAGTAGAACTACGATGACTTCCATTACAAACAAGTACTATCTACAAAAATAATTCCTTTAATGTGTATGTGTAGAGGTTATTTCTGTATAACCTGGAAACTTATGTATAGGAAGCAGCAAACTGAACTAGGCATGAGGCAACATATGTATACAGTACAATCACATAATAGTTAGGTATCAGATAATCAAGTGACGGTGGTACCAGAAATCTCGAGCACCACTTATTTATACTAGTTTTGCAAAACCAAAACCAGCGACAACATCAGAAGTGCCAACAAATAATAAGTCCTGAGGAAATTTGAGCCAGCTGCAAATGAAACAGGCATAATGGGAACACGTTTGAGCTTCAGTTTTATGCATTGATGCAGATTAATACATTAACAAACAGATCACAAGCTTCTTCTTAAGGCAAAAGGAAAGTAGCACAATATGTGCTTATAAATTTTCAAACTTACCTTGATTTTTACCATCATCAGCCAATGCAGGAGCTGGTGGTGGAGATTGAGAAATTCCCAGGTTCGCACAATCCAATCCAATAGCACCTGAAATTAATAACCAAATTTGCTAATACGTTTTTTTTTAAGCATAGAACTAGATCATTATATGCCTAAACAATTTAACCTAAAGTGTGCCTCTCAGTTATGTTATCTTACATTCATTGTAGCATGGAAAAGCAGACGTGTTAAGAAGATTATAATAACCCGGATCACATTCACAACTGTATGAGAAATTTGATGTCCTGTTGCATGATCCACCTCCACAATTGGTCCAGTGGCAGACTATATAATCAAAACTCAATGAATTAGTACCATGACACCAGCTGATGACAAGCAAGAGTAATAGTGTAAATGTTGTGGTGCTTACTGTCAAAGATTGACAGGTTAGTGGATGATTTCTTTTGAACAGGAGAAGGTGCTGCCATGCAACTGTAATTCAGTGTACCTAGAAAGCCAAAGTATCAGCATCAACAAAAACCAGAAATAAAAATTGCAGTTGATCATATATCATAAAGTCCAAGTATGCAGCATTAAACAACTAAAAAACTCACAATCTTTAACTTTGATACGATATTTCGATTAAATCTTACAAGTGTTTCTACATCTCATTTAAGAAATACACCAAATCTCACCATATACACCAGCAAATTTCTTTCTAGGCAAGAATGGTAAATTAAAGGGATTTGACTCCATTTTACTTCCCAACGCACACAACCACCGCCCGCGCCCGCCGCCCCCCCCCCCCCCCCCAAACCCAAACAACAAGATATTGGCATTGCCAACTTCAACATTTGACTCCTGTTGGCAAAGAATCTAGTCCATTAGTCTTACCTCTATTTCTAGTTATTAATTGATCCATGATTTTTTCACTGAATTTAATTGAAATCTCTAGACAGTCATAAACTAGATTATGCTTCATAACTATCAACTATTACAATGTATAAACTTGTTTCCAAATCTTCAAGAACATGTCTATCTACATAGGGAGTCAGAGACAGAGAGTGCTCACAATTGGGAATTACGCAAGGAAGAAACTTGAACTGATTATTGTCATCCGAAATGGTCTGCATCCACCCAGGATAACACACACAGTCATAAAAGATTGTGCTATTCGTAGAAGGCTGGCACTTTCCTTGTCCACATTCCGCTTGTTCGCACACATTATCTGCACCCAATAATCAAAACAATCACACAAGAATGACATCAGTCCTTGAAATAAAGGTCGACCCAGATGCTAAAAAGTAGTAATATCAATATAGATGGTAAGAAACAGACCGAAAGCAGGCGCGAGAATCGGAGGCAAGAGACTGCTTGGAGTAGCCATAGGTTGCAGAGCAACAACAAGAAGGAATCCAAGAAGGGCTGTGGCAATGACAGAAGCCATGTCTAATTTCTAGAATATAAGGGAGCAGAGATCAGCGAAAGAGTGGAGCAAAGATTGTTAATGAATGGTGAGATATACATGGAGCCTGAAACCCAGTTGACTTTTGGGATGGGCCTTGAAAATCTAATTAAGATCCTCCATAACTTTGTTTTCGTGTTTGGATTCAAAAGCAATAAAAATGAAAAACGTGTCTGACCTGAACATTGAGCGATCGCGTGTTGGATTCACATGTGCACATGTTACTCTTTTTCTGTGCATATGTAAAATTATATTTTCTTTCTCTTTTCATTTAAACTGTGCAAATCTAAAGCAATTTTCTTGTGGGTTTAAACCAAGAATCGCTATTACAAAATTAGCACTTTATATAGATTATATAATTAGATTAAAATCTTGATGAATCTTTTGTAATTTATTTATTCTACTAATTCATAACTAAAAATTATAATCAGACTGTTTATGATTATACATACATGAAAACATGTTTGATGAAGATTTTGGAGAAAGTTTCAGACTTTCGAGAATTTTTTTCATTTGAAGCAAGATAGAATTTTGAGCTTGTTGGGGGCAAAAATCTCCATATTTAGTTACAATAATATTATTTGTGTATTTTTTGCTTTAATTGTTTCAAAGTCCAATGATATTTCCTTGCTTGTAGAAAGAGAACAAGTTGGAATTTCTTATCCATGATGTTAGAGTCTATTTCTCATTAAGAAACTTGACAATAAAGTTCTGCAATCTTTCTTGAAATGGCCTCAGTTTTCTGCATGATGATCCTCCGCATCTCCCACACCGAAGCTAATTCAATGCATTTATCAGGGCTGTGCATCTCTCATTATATCACGTTTAAAGTTGGGTTCTTGGGAAGGATTTTGGATCCTACTGGGCGGTGTTGCAAAAGGAGTGGGGATCAGTTCTTCTTCCATCCTGTTTTAATGCGTTTTCATTCTAAACTTCCGGCTACCAAATATAGATAAAAGATGTGATCACTTATAAGCAGATATTTCTCATTTTTAGGTGACAAAAGTCAAGAAGTTAACCATATCATAAATACGAATCTGACTTTTCTGAAAAGTGAAAGAACTTAATTTCCTGGGCTTCATACAAATATCACTCCTTTCAGTTGAACCTCTCTTCATTCTGGATTATAAATAAACAAGAGATGAAATGTTTTCTAGTCTTTTCTGTCACTGTTCAGCTCATTTAACCTTTGCTCATATTTTGAAGTAAAAAATTTTGTTTAAGTCAGACTAACCTGCTCTATCGAGGAATTCAATTTTGCCATGATGTGAACCATCACATGGTTAAATTCAGGTCCTAGTCCATCGATCTATGACCAAGATTATGAGTTCTTCCTCTGTAATCAAATGTCTACTAGCAAAATTTCCTTCGTTCATTTACTCACACTTAAAAGCCCTTTTTTCAGGGTTTATAACGTTATTTTTAAATTTATGACCCTAACTTGTAGGTCATGTCGAGCTCGCAAACTCTCTGAGTTATTTGGAGATTTAAAAGTTGGCTTAGAAACCAATCGAACAAATAAAAAATAAAAATATATATAAAGTGACATGTTCATACTTTAAAGATCTATAAAAATATATTTTAAAGTCTTTAAATCGTGCCTTAGGTTTTATCGTATTGTGGACCGACACAACCTTTAATATCAATCATTTGATGGGCCATAGCCGAGCCTGGCGTGGCCCTGGTGTTTTGTTCTTTTACTGGTGTTGTAGAACGAAGCTGAACACTATGATTTGGGATGTCTATTATTTCAGTTGATAGACTGAGTTGTTTTCTGTCAACTTTATCATAGGATAAGGCTATTCGGCAGGTTCTCATTTTATACTGATATTATAGAGCAGAGTGAGCATAAGTTCTTTCATATTGTGACCAAAACAATTAAAAAAGAAAGAAGAGAGATGTCTTTAGAAGGCATTATATGACAAGATACCATTGCTGAAAATGTTTGAGAAATAGTTGATGGAACATTCTATGTTTCCAACTTGAAAAACCATGCAAAAGAAGCAAACAACCACGGCTGTAATTTTAATTTATATTCACTGAACTTCCAGGTATATATATTCTCCTCTTCAAAGGCCTAATTTCTATGGTCTTGATGAATGGTTTTCTGCCTTCTTCCCCTTTAAAAACTATCATGATTAATACAAAAATATCATATACAGAGCTTCAACGCCTTAACTTTATTTTTTTTCTAGTTTTTTTCATCTAAGATTCCATTCAATAAGTTGGAGAAAATCCGAAGCTCTGTAAGGAATAAGAAAGATATCAGGAGTAGACGGGGGTTCGACAATAAGGGCAATGAGGATGGTCTGCAAGCCAAGGAAGAAGGCAATCTGAATGGTACTTGTGGGAACAAGAGAGGCCCATCACCGGTTGCTCAGCTTGAAATTCTTCCAAACAAATACAACATACATTCCACTGTGATTTACGTCTTCCAAGTTTGAAGTTCCACTGCTTCCCTAACAGCTTCTTGGTCAACCGAGAATCCTTCTTGTGTGCTTTCAGGTCGAAACCGCAACCCATATTTGATTGCATTTCGCTTGACCTTTAAGTAATAAAGTATGTCAGGAGCTAAAACAGGTGATGAATTCTCAATTCTGAACACACAAAAAAGAACATGATTTAAGACAAAAAAGAAAAAGGTCCTCTTAAAGCAGTTTGCATCACCGAATTTTGAAATTTTGAACAAGAAGATAATTTTCCTGCTCTTCAGTGGCTTCAATATTACAGAACAATTCATTGATCTGAGGAAAATGTTGAATTCTAGCCTTTTAACTCTTTCGAAAAATTTTAAATATAATAGTTTTATCTTTTATTGATTTGGAAATCTATAATTCACTCTTTACCATTCAAGTTTGGAAACTCTAATCCCCCTTGTGAACAACCACAACCACCACTCCACCATAAAAAGACAACCAAAAGAACCCACCATACCATCTCAACCCTACAGCCTTAGTGCAATTGATTTCAGTATGTCGGTTTCATTTGAAGAGAGAGAGGGTTTTGCGAGCTAGACCAAGGATGGCTTGCAAGGTTTTGAGGTATAAAATGGCTTGTCGAAATAAGGAATTGGCAGCAATAGTGGTGGTGAAGTCCAACTAGACATGTCAATTAGGTCAGATCGAATAGAGTCCCGATACAAAACACGAAAAAAAAACACGGCATGAAAATGCCCGATCTAGTACTGTAGTATGTCAGGCTAGGCCCATGGGCCTATTGGGCCGGGTCTCGGACTTTAATATTAAACCTATGGGCCGGTTCGATCCGCTACTGTTTAAAAAAAATATATTTTTTAATTTTTGCTAGCAGAAGCAAGACTTTTGTCTTGTGTTTTCTTCTGCGTTGCGACAAAAGTCTTGTTAGGCAGAGAGAGAAGCAGTAGAAACCTTGACCTTCAATTTTTTTTTAATTAATTAATTTTTTTATATAAATCTATTCAATTTTTTTTCATTTTCACTTTCATTTACAAATCTTTCAATCTCAATTATTTTATTATATTTTCAATCTCATTTTCTCTCATCAATTATCTTACAGAAAATATCTAAATTCATAAATAATAATTCTTTGTGTTTATAATTTTATTTTTAATTTAATTTTATCATTACAAAATATTACAAATGAATCAAGTATCAAATGAATTCAATCCATTTGAATATTATCATAGTATATATTTATTTATGTTTTATAATTTGAAAAATAATTTGTATTTAAAAATTTTAAATAACTTTTTTAAATATTTAAAGTCTGGCCCGGCCCATAAATATGGGCCGGGTTTTATATATTAATGGGTCAATCTAGCTTGAAAGCCTATTACTGTTTGGGCTCTGGGTTCAGCGCAACCCATCGACACCTCTAAATCCAACTGAGTATGCGACAGAAAAGTACGAGATGGCAGCCTGGTAGGTGCAATTAACAAAAGTGTTTCGGATCAGCAAAATTTTGACCCTTAGATGGGCCTAAACATAGATTTTGTTTAATAGGGTTTTTGGGCTCGGGTTTTATGAGTGTCTGATTTAATCCGAATCCGTGTCTTTAATCCAGTAAGACTAATACTCTTTCTTTTTCTTTTTCTTTTTCTTTTCTTAGCCATACGTGGAAGCCCTCACCTTAAAATGTGCAGGTTTGTATACGTGTATGTCATTAAATTTTGTTGGCTTCACGTTCGTGCCACCTCAACGTTAGAATGTCTAAGAAAAAGAAATGGAAGTTTTGGTATCATGCCAAGTGATGATTCAAGTAGGTCTACTAAAATCTTAAGAAACTGGTAGTGAGAGTGGTCATAAAAATGTAGTTGAGAAAGGATCAAAGAAGAGAAAGTATAGATCTTCTGGCAATGCAAAATCAGGTTTAGCTGAAACTGGTGAATATGGCAAGGATTGCATCCTTACAAAATCTAAGAAGAAGGAGAGGAGAGGCAAGTTAAACTGCAAGAGGACGATCTTAATGCTCTTCAGAAGAGTGGGCAATACAAAAGATTATGATGCTGAATTCTGCTTTTAAGATTTTGTTAATCTGAAGTGATGGTAGAGAAAATGTTAATCATTAGTAAAGAAATAAGAAACAAACCTGGGAGCAGGATGCAAACAGCCTAGCCTTCTCTCCAGGCGCTGGCGAGCTCTTAGAGCTGTTTCATCCAAAGTGCAAACATCAGGAACCGAAGGTTCATAGCGGCTGCAACTAGAGTCTTGATGGTGATGGTGATGGCTATGTGTTCTCCTACTGGAAGGCACCCATACTCCAGGTAACACTCCAGCCATATTTTCAGTATAAAAAGACTATCAAATTCAATACGCCCGAATCAGTCTTTCTCTTTAACAAACAACAATGGTTACTGCGCAGTTGCAACTAGTACTTTAAAACAAACATTCTCCAAGATTTGTCATTTGATATTTTGGGTTCAAAATTTTTAGTATTTTCCTGACTCCTTTTTTTAATACATAACTAACTATTTAAGAAGCTGCAGAAGATATTCATTACATGACAACTGTACCTGCCTTAAATCACAGTGCAATTTGCAAATGCCAGAAAGGTCAGGTGGGACTTCTCTGAAGTTTAGGTGTCTACGAATGTCATTGGCCGGACCGGGCTTCATTAGATTTCTACCTTTTATATGCAGATTTTTTGCCCATATTTATTGGTATTTTTAGAATAATTACAGTTTGTATTGTAAGTTTTATGTTATATTACTATTCTGTGATATTATTTTTAGAATCAGATTAGAAGTCAATCCGATGGGAGGGGTGGTCCAATCCAATAGACCTTCAGACTATTTGGTCAATGATCAGATTTATTATTAGTTCAAAAATATTATTTAAAATAATTTTATATAATTTATTATTAAATATATAATCTATTTTTAAATATATCTCATCACAATAAAATTAGTATAATATTATTCATATCCCAAATAATGAATTGAAAATCATTTTTTTATGATCATATCCAATTTTTTACTCGGTTCAGCCATTTGAACTTCTCCGTTTAATTTAGTCTACTCTAAAACGATTTTCAAATAAACTGAAACCTTTATTGCCAACAAATAACAGTCCAACCGATTAATCTAATCTAGTTTTTAAAACCATAATCATATCATTCATCTTTATATATAGAATTGTTTCGTTATATATGCGTTTGTTGTTTGATATTAATAATAGTATTACTTACTGAGTACGTTAGGTTTAAGTTATTTTATATTACAAAAAATGAAAAATTACATCCCATATAAATAAATTATCTGAAAAATTAGTAAAATTGACATACGTAAATAAATATTGTGCTTGTCTTAATAAAAGAATATTGAGATATTAAATTACTTAAATATCTCTAAAAGATTAATGAGTATACATTAATTAGTATTGTGTTTTTGTTTTTATAATAACAATTTGTCCAAACAAAATACATATAGATCAAATAAAATAATATCAATAATAATAAAAAATAAATTATTAGAATAATATTTGAATTCTCCCCTACAGTGTATTGTTCTAGCCTTAAATGAACATTCAAAATTATATAGAGCTTTATATGGCAATTAAAAACGTGTTGGGCTTGGTGAAAGATGAAGTGCTTATTGTTTTTATCGAATTGAAGAAATAATTTCATTAATTCTATTCAATTTCCCGATATATTTACTGGAAATTTTCCAAGTCTTTATAAAGAAGAACTTTCTAGTTCAGGTGAAAAAAACATTTCCGGTTACAGGGTTTGGTTTATAAGAGATTGAAGTGACCTCTGCTTTAATCGTTTGATTTGGTAACTGGGTCCAATGGGTAGCCCAACAAGCCAATATTTTGGCAGGTTCGATCGCTCAGCCTTAAAAAAAGAGAAGATGCATAGTAGTTAATTTTAATTATAGTTGTTAATATCTTATAATATATGATATATATATATATATATATATATTAAAAAATAATATTATAATAAAATATATCAAATTAATATAATATAATGAACGTATCATATGATATGATATATTTTATCAATACGAATTGATACATTTTTTTAGAAAAAATAATGATATAGCAAGGATGTATATGATATTTTTTAAATAATCACGTATTAATTATAATTTTTTATTACTTTATTTTTTAAATATATAAGATGATACTGATTTAACTATTATGAATTTGAGTTAAAATGAGTAGAACCAGCTTAAAAGCTTTAATCATCTTGACCCACTAATTTTGATTGCCTTAAAATGCTATTAAATGTGTAAACACACATCTTAGGGATGGCTAAATGCATTAATGGGAAGATAAACACACATCTTTACGACCATTAATAGATTAGTTTATTATAATAAATAATAAATCTATATATACTTAAGAAGAATATCAATTTAAGTATCAATAACGATATGTTATTGTATAATTAAATAATTTTAAATTGAAAATAAAATAACATTTAATCATATAATATAATAATTTTGACATAAATTTGTTATTTAAAATTTTTGTTTATTTTAGGGTAATCAAATAAAATTGAAAAGTGATTAAAAATCTTATAATATTGTGTCCACATTATTTTTTATTAATACGGATAGATTTTGAATTAAAAAAAGTGTGATTTATACATTTAGAATCCTAAAAAAGCCCTACCTTATTAGGAAAATGTTAATCACTCTTTGAAATATAATCTCGACTCTTTGCGTATGTGATAATTAACTTAGAGAGCACATGAGAGGACAGCCAAGAAAGGGAAATAGGAATAAGCATCCATGCATATGATTTGAGACAAATAAAATAAAGTGCATGAATAAGGCTTATGTGCTGACAAAAAGACCACAGGATCTTCCTTATTCTAATTTCTCTACCAATCTTCACATGCATGCATGCACAGATTACTACTATTATTATTTTTTCATGTGGTGAGCTTGCACTTGAATTATGTAACGTTTTAGTTATTGGAAATTAACAATTCTTCTAATAGAGGAGGGGGTTTTTTAAATAAATTATAAACTTTGGGGGTTCTTTTTGAAGAGTATATCAAAATAGGTGATCTAGCATTGTTTAATAATTTAGCTGATTAAATATCAGAAGGTTCCTTGATTATAATTAGATACATGAATCTGAATTCTACAACCAAACTGTGTCCATATGAACCTTTTCAACAGGTTAATTATTTCATTTAGCCAAAGGACTCATTCCCATCCAAAGTTTACTTTTTACCTAAGTTCGTCTGAATAATTATGACTTTATTTTTGTTTAAACAACAACGAATTATCTAAACAAATCGTTTGTTATCCAGATGAATAATTCATCTTGTTCATCGTCTAGATGAATAGTAGAGTCAGGAGAGATGGTTGAAAAGGAGAGATAATGTCAAAGATGGAGAGATATTGTCAGAAGAGTGTTAGAAAAGTCATCGTTCGTTAAAAAATTCATTGAAAAATTAAACCTTAGGGGAAAAATATGTAACTATTAAAAATTTAAGAGAAATTATTAGTTTTTAGGATTTAGAAAAAAAGTAAGATGAAATTTTAATTTTTTTTAATATCATTGATCAAATAATAATTTTACTCCTAAAATTAATAAAATAATATATAAATAGATATTTAAATTTTTAAAAAATAATAAATAAAAATTAAAAAAATAAAATTTTACATAAAAATACGTACTTTGGCCTTTCAATTAAGGCCTATCCTAATATTTTTTAAATTTAATTATTTAATTATCTTTACAAATTGATCTACTGTTGATAAAGCCTCATAATTCTGGGGTGCGGGCAATTAAGAAGGAAATTAAACAGACAAACCCCCCTGCGTGGTGTTTCCCTGAGCCGCCAAACAATTGGTCAAAGGGGAGCAAATATACAGACAGCCCATGTGAATGCCAACTTATCCTTTTCGTAATTTAATAAAATTGTTATAATAATGCCAAGGACAAACAATCCATAGCTATCTTACCAAATAATATATATCTGTGATATTTATCATTAATATAAATTAAAATATTTTAAAAAAGTAATTACGTGATAAAAGATATAACTAAAAAATTTTAAAATTTTGAGTGGTGTATAATATTTTAAAAAATAGTGATATATTAATTAAAATTTTTATTATTTTATTATTATTATTATTATATCTTAAATATATATATTTTATAATATGATATAATATATAATATAAAAAATTAAATTTGAGTTAGATAATAACATATGATGTTGGACTACAACGCTGCAAATACTTTCAACACATTTAACTCTCCTTGTACATAAATTGGGTAGACAAAAGGCCAAAGGACTATTTCCTTCCCAAGGTATGCGGTTTTCTTAAGTGTTTTCCCGTTAACTTTGAAAATCCTATTTATCTACCCGTAACCAGTTAAAATTAATGGTTTTAAAGGTAAAATTATGATTTTATCTGTATTATTAAAAATAAACTTAAATTTGATTTTATTTTCTCCTCTAAACTCTAAAAACTAACAATTTTTTCTAACCTAAGTTTTAAAAAATAGCATTTTCCCCCCGTAGGATTTTCAATTTTTCAGAGTTAGTTTTCTGACGCCGTTTCTTCCTCTCCGACGACCTCCAGACAATGCTTCTTCCTATTCGATGCAATCTCCTTCCGACGGTTGTCTTAGGCACGGTCGTTGACGAAGACGAGCCATCTTTATCGACGACTATGCCTAGAACAACTATCAGAAAGAGGTCATATTGGAGAAGAAGAAGTGTCGTCTGGAGGTCACCAGAGAGGAAGAAACGACGCCAGAAAACTAACTCTAAAAAATCAAAAACCCTAAAGAGAAAAATGTTATTTTTTAAAACTTGGATTGAGAGAAAATTATTAATTTTTAAAATTTTAGGGGGAAAATGAGATAAATTTTTGAGTGGTTAAGATTCTGGTAATTTTAACAGTCTATGAATAGATAAATGAAAATTTTAAAATTAATGAGAGGAAACTTGAGAAAACCACATACTTTGGGTGGGAAATAGTCCTTTGGCCTAGACAAAATCTGATTTTAAAGCTTCAACTGCTTTCTAATCTTGGAAGAGTGGATGGGTCTAAATCAAACTGATAAATGAATGTCTTTAGCAAACAGTTGTTTTTTTCCTTCTGGTTGATGTAACCTTACTTACCAAAACGAGCGAGCTACAGTGGTCCTTGCCATTGACAATAGGCCGTTGGCCTTTCATTCTAAACCAGCCTCTCGAGCAACTGGTTTCAATTTCGAATGGGCCCAAGTTTTACTACATTCCAGGCGACCATTTGAGTCACGTATAATTCGATTTAAATTATAAAAATAATTTATGATCTGAATTATAGTTTGGATAACTTTTAAGTCGAACTAAATTATAAATTATATATTTACAAAATACACTTATATAAAATCACCTTGTTTTTGCATATATATTGTTATTTCCTCTACATAATTATTATGTGTAATTTACATTTATTTTCCATATTTACCGAATATTCTAAATAATTACAATTTAATATTATTTATTAAATAAAAAATATTTAAAAATTGATGATTTTAAATAAGTTTAAATTATATCTTAAATTA
Source organism: Mangifera indica (assembly GCF_011075055.1). NCBI lineage: Eukaryota > Viridiplantae > Streptophyta > Magnoliopsida > Sapindales > Anacardiaceae > Mangifera > Mangifera indica. The sequence continues at coordinate 18,272,812 of NC_058143.1, forward strand.
GATTAAATCGTATTTTTATAATTTTATTTAAAATTTTTACCATTTTTTTGTTTTTACTTTGGTTTGAAAAATTGCTTAAACAGGGGTGTAAACATACTATCAAGTAAAAAATGGGCATGTGCTCATCCCAACACTCCTGACCCCAAAATGAGACCCTAAGTGGCCAGCATTTGCATCCCCCAAAAAAAAAAAAAGGAAAAAAGAGTATTTAACAAGGATTCTACACGTTCCTGATCCATTTTCACATGGTTTCTGAACCCCTCCACCCCACGTTAACCAACGCCAAAAAACAACATATTTACCATAGTACCCTCGTTGAAATTTTGACAATATTAGAAATTAAGTTGACCGGTAAAGATAAGGTGGATGGCTGAGAAGTTACATCAAAAGCAAGGAATCTTCGCCCATTTATCTTCCAGGATGTGGGCAGGTGGCTTGAATGGGGGAGCTTCCTTCTTGTTTCTGTTCTCTCATGCTGGCTTTAATTTCTTTCCTTTTTTAACTATATGGACCAACGGAACAGTAAGATAAAGCTGTCAAAGAAGGTCAGTTAATTCCGATCTAATAAGACAGACAATTTAATGTTGATGGCTACATGTGGATCACAGACTCGGGAGATCTACATATCAGTTGTAGTTATCTTCTCTGTATTTTCTCCTGTGATAGAATGCAAATGAAATAAGCCTGGAAAGTTTTGATAGAGATGGGGAAGACAGGAAAATGGCTTAAAAGTTTCTTGACAGGGAAGAAAGACAGAGAGAAGGAGAAATTTATCAGTAATCAAACGACTACTGCTGCCATAGAAAATCCATTAACTGCAACCCCGAAAGAAAAACGGAGATGGAGCTTCCGAAGATCTTCAGCTACTGCAGGAGCTCCTTCTGCAGAGCAAATTGCCCCTGCTGCACCGCCAGCTATGCAAGTTGCAATAGACAAAGAAGATGAGCAGAAGAAGCATGCTATGGCTGTAGCTGCAGCCACGGCTGCAGCTGCTGATGCAGCTGTGGCAGCTGCACAGGCTGCGGCTGCTGTGATCAGGCTAACAGCTGCTGCCAACGGGAGAGCCAGCGCCATTGAAGAGGCTGCTGCCTTAAAGATTCAATCCTTTTTCCGCGCTTATTTGGTGTGTAACTCTTAATTTCCATTTTTCAAGATCCGAATGTTGCAAAGATGAAAATGTGAATCGAATTTATTGGCATTGTTGCAGGCAAGAAAAGCACTGCGCGCATTGAAGGGACTAGTGAAGCTGCAGGCATTGGTAAGAGGTCACCTGGTGAGAAAACAAGCCACAGCTACACTGCGGTGCATGCAGGCATTGGTTACAGTGCAGGCTAGAGCTCGCGCTCAGAGAATCCGCATGGCTGAAGAACCAGATCAAGCTAATCAGAGGCAGTCAGTCCACAGAAAATCAACTCAGGAGAATTGGTTAAGGCATACATATTCGGTTAGTTCTATTTACCTTCGAATCTTGCGATCTTGGGAAAATACTAGTCTACTTATAATACTTTCATTTATTGATCAAACAGTCTAGTGTTTCTTCCTCTTCTGCTCTTAATTAATTATGCACCGACATAGTACACAAATTTTAGATTGCGAATAATCCTTCATGAGCCATTACGGATCTGAGTTTCTTTTCTTTTTTTTTTTGGGTGTTTGTACATGTAGGAGATTGATAGAGGCATGGAAGAGAACATTAAGATAGTAGAGATTGATAATGGTGAATCAAAGGGAAGTTCAAAGAGCAGAAATAGCTACTCAAACCATCCACAGTATGCTTCACATCGCGCTTATTCCACCCAAGATAATTACCAGGTTTCCCCAGCTCCATCAGCGCTGACTGACATAAGCCCCAGAGCCTGCAGTGGTTATTTTGAGGACTACTCTTATAGCATAGCGCAAAGTAGTCCACAGTACTATTCTGCCATATCCAAGCCTGACCCTTCAAAAGTTCCTTTTGCCTTCCCTAGGACAGATTATGCTGAATCTTTGTCCTATGACTACCCGTTGTTTCCCAATTACATGGCTAATACAGAATCTTCAAGGGCCAAAGTTCGTTCTCAGAGTGCGCCCAAGTCAAGGCCAGATTCATTTGAGAGGCAACCAAGCCGACGAAGGGCATCCATAGAAGGAAGAAATTTCCCAAAAGCTGTGCGGATGCAAAGGTCTTCTTCTCATGTCGGTATGACTGCTCAAAATTACCAATATCCATGGTCAATCAAGCTTGACAGGTCATCAGTTTCGCTTAAAGACAGTGAGTGTGGATCCACCAGCACAGTGCTTACTAACACCAACTACTGCAGATCACTTGTCGCATACGATGTGAGTTTACATATTCTGAAATCACTCAGCTAATTAAATTATGAACTAAAGCGAAAAGAAAAACATTTGACAGAAAGCAAATACGTGAATTCTCTCAGAAATAATATTGGTTTTTGTGGGTGCAGCCTTATGGAAACAGGTACTAACAGTGCATCTCTATGCAGACTTCATACAAATAATACAAGCACCGGAAGGAAATGATCAAGAAAAGTGAAGTTTCTGATAAAGAAACTGCCATAATTTCCTGACAGATTTTCATCGGTGTCACTACAAGGAGCTCTATATTTAAAAAACCACTACGTAGAGTGTTTCTTTTTTTTTTTTAAATTTCGTGTGAATGTTTTTGCATGATTTGATTGAATGTGGTTCTTACACAAAGCTTATGATAATGAGCTGCAAGCATTACGATTGCAGAAGTAGGTACTCAATAACGTACCGATTCATTTTCTGTTCATAAAAAATTATATGGTGTGATTGTTTCCCATGTTAATAATCAAAAACTTAGTTATTTTTATGGATATTCGATCGGATGCTAATTTCTTTGCTATATTTATCTGATTTATATTATTTCATCAATGTTCTAAAGGAAGCTTCTCAGTAAACTGAATAGCTCAAACAACTGAACCTTAAGAAAAATTTGCTCTACATTATTCACCATCAACATAACATAAGTAATTTCTTCTGCTTTTGCTGACTTGCTTTGGAATTCAGGAATCAAACCCAACTTAACATTAAGCAGATTCCTTTCTTCCCCCCTTCACTCTATTAAAAGGTTATCTACTGATTCCAAAGTAGCTTGCTTTTTCTGCCTCATGAAATTAAGTGCTCACGTATACTTAACATTAATATATGCAGACTGAAGCTCTCGTAACCTCTGCCCTCTGTCGACTCTGAAATCACTCGTCATTCTACCGAACTACTTTACCATAAATTCAGCAAAGATAATAAAGAGAAATAAATATGGGGCATTGAAAGAAAGTACGAAATGAGGATAAGAATAGGACCATAGTCTGGATATGAAGTGGATGATGGATTTAGTTTACAGTTACAGGGTCTACCGAACGTTGCAGTTCATAATAACATACACAGCCAACAATTTAATATCATAATCTCACTATAAAGCCCAGAACCAATGCTGCTTACCCACCACCTTTGTCCATTTTTGAAACATAATTTGAGGTAGTATTTATTTTTTCTTGTTTATTTCCAGCAAGAATTTCGCAGTTCAATTCTGTAGAACACAGCGGTTTGGTCTGTTCTTATTGTTGGGTTTGGCTAGGCCCGGTTCATTGATTCAACCGAAATAACTTTAGGGCTTGGACTTCCGTAATGTGGCTAGATGGGCACATGTTTTGAAGAATTGGTCCTAATATCTCTTCAAGCCCTACTTATGTTTAAGCCCTTTACCAGGTTAAATTCAAAAAAATAAAAAATAAAAAATCAAACCATATTTATCAAATTCAAAAGCACCAACTTTTGAATTTGATAACTTTATTTCTATTTTAATTTTTTAATTATAAGATAACTTTATTCATGAAATTAAAGAGTACAACTTGAAATTAAAAAAGAAAACACATTACTTTCAAACACTTTCACACATAAAGCTACATATGAATTTTGAGATAAATAAGCCAACGAATAAAACAAAGAAACATAAGAGAATCTTAACTTTGTGGACCATCCAAAGCTTAGTCTTTGATGCTTTCACGGTTGTTGGGGCTTATGCATTGCAACTGTGAAGAACCAAACTTTCAATAGTAAGTCCAGGTCCAAATCCAAAAAGTACTCCCCATTCTAATCCCTCTCCTGTGGTTTTAAGGCCATTTTCAGTTGACCTTTTTCTCATCTCATCCAAAGTGAACAATACAGTCACACTTGACATATTACCATACTCTGCAAGGATTTGTCTTGTTGCAAGCAACTTTTCAGGCTTTAGTCCTAGTGTGACCTCAATTTGATCTAAAATTGCAGGTCCACCGGGATGAACAGCCCAAAATATTGAGTTCCAATCAGAGATACCCAAAGGTTGGAATAACTCAATCAATTTCTTCTCAATGTGGCTTGCAACAAGACCGGGAACTTCTTTCCCAATATGAATTATTAGTCCGCTTTCGCGAATACTCCCGGTAATAGCCCCAGGGCTATCAGGTACTATTGTTGGGGATGTAGAGATCAATTCAAAGATAGGTTTCTCAACGCTAGGAATTGGATCTGCACCAACTACAAGAGCAGCTGCCCCATCACCAAATAAGGAATGACTCACAAGAACATCTATATCCGTCTCACTAAATCCACGTAAGCCAATCAAAGTTACCTCAGATACCACAATCAAGACACGTGCACCTTTATTGTTCTCAACTAGGTCTTTGGCCATGCGTAGTACAGTGCCACCCCCATTACAACCTTGTTGGTACAACATCAATCGCTTAACAGATAAGTCAAGGTCTAAGAGCTTGAGAATTCGGTAGTCAATCCCAGGCAAGAATGCAGCCATAGTGGTGCAACAAATTAAGTGAGTGATTTTGGACTTTGGTTGGCCCCATTCCTTAATAGCCTTCTCAGCAGCTTCTTTGCCTAATTGTGATATTAGCACCGCTGATATATCTTGTCTGATATCTAACGAAGGCGCATTATGTTCACGTATAATTGGATTTTCTTCCACAAACTCTTCATTGACATACATGTGTCGCTTTCTTATCATGGTTTTATCACCTGAAATCATTAAATATATCTTGGTTATTTTGTTCTTTCCAAATAGATACATGCATTTGTAAATTAAAGATCAATAGAAAGAGCAATAAAAGTAAAGAATAAAGTGAGATATTCTTACAGATGCGTTGCATTTTCTTCTTAAGTTCGACCATGTGGTCGTCATGGGTCATGCGAAAATAAGTATCAGGAAATTTGCTTTGCTCAAAGTAATGTGGAGGATTTGCTGTTCCAATGGCCAAGATTGTGGCTGTGCCTTGAGCACGTTGAGCCTTTCGAATTTCATCCACCGAAATCATTTTGGCTTTGATCCTGTTATTCTTAGTTTTGACTCTTGTGTTTTGTTGATCTTCTTCGTACATGGCTAGTCTATTTATAGGAACACCAAGCACATTAATAGATCATGCATGTTTTACACATGCGATTCAAAAAAGAATAAAAAAAAATGGTATGATACAAGGAATCTTTTAAAGTGCCCAACTGGGAAAATAAGAAATGCGACTAAAATGAAGAAAGAAGACAGATAAACAAACTTTGTTACTAGGTTGCGAATCTTTCTCGGCAGTTCGCAGTTGGTTGTTAACAGGAATTGCAGTGAACCCTAAAATATTTTAGAATATAATTCACAATAATTGGGGGCTTTAGTAATTACAAGTCCTTTTCAGTCTCGGATTGACGATGGAAAATGAAAATAAGTTTAATAGTTTATATGAATTAAAGGAATTAAGCGTTGCTGACTCTAAACAATTATTTGGTCCCATGGTTATTCGTTTGTTCCATGCACAGTATATATTTTATATTATAATATGATATATATATAAAATTATATGTATTTAAAAATATATTGAATTAATACGATATGTTATATATTATTGATATGTAATGATATAGTAAAAGTGTATTTGAAATTTTAAAAAAATGTTAGTGATATATTTTAAAATGATATTTGATTATTAGAATTTTTTTATTATTTTATTTTAAATAATGTATATTCTATAATATAGTACATGTTATACAATATGAAAAAATAGATTTTTGATACATTATACGATAAGCAATTCTACTTTTGTATTAGTATAGGATTCTAATTAAAGTTTCACCAAATTGATTGGTTATTTTTTTTTTTCTTTTTTTCAATCCAACGAAGTTGGTGATTCGTTCAGTAAAAAGTAAAGCATTCTACCATTTCAATCTCGATTCCATGCAACTTTTTTTTCTAAATTTATTCAGATTTAAGATACTATACATATTTCTTTACTTTTTTTTTTTTTAAATTTCTTGGCAGTTGGTTGTTAACAGTTTTCAGAAGGGAAACTCTGCACTAAACCCCTAACTATGGTGCTTCTTTATTACATAAACTATTTTTAATTTCGAAAAAGCTCAGAAGCTTATTGTTCTTCACATGTTCAACATCGACGATTAGTTTGGAAAACATCCCTTACCATTATCACAGTAGTTGATATTCAAATAAGTAAAAGATTCTTCTTACTGACAGCTGAAAAAAGAAAATTAAGTTTGTGGTGCAACTGATGGTCTATATGAATAAGGAGCATGTTTGGCAGGAAACTTTGAAAGAAAACAACAATAAAAGAGTGATTCACAGAGAGAAAATAAGAAGCAAGACTAGAGAAATTTGATAACTGCTTTTTCATTGTTATTGGTTTGCTATTTTCTCTGGGGGTTTGATGGGTTGAATAGCAAAACCCACATGAAAATAATGCTAAAATGGATGAGGCAGGATTTTTTTTTTTTTGGCAACAAGAAACCCATTCAAATTGAATTATCACTTTCGACACCAAATCAACTACACCAAGCAAGACAAACCCCAGTTTCAGTGTTGACTTTATCACTACTGATTAGATAAATTAAGAATTTAATTTTGATATGTCATCAGAAGAGACATAAACTCATATTTTTTATGCATAAAATATATTTTTTTTGTCACTCAAATTATCCCCTTAAAGTTAAGGTGGGAATGATGTTGATGATATCGCACTAGATAGTATTGCTTTTTCTTGGGGGGCCACATGGATAAATGAATATTTGAAACCATTGAAATTAATATTTGATTAGAAGGTTAATTGAAGTTTTCCAAGAATGTTTGATTTGAGAGAATTTTAGAGGATTTCTTACCTTTCAATGGTTTCTCTTGCAAGTTTTTGTTTTTTTTTTTCAAGTATGTTTGATCAATTGCAAATATGCGAGAATTAATCAAATTGTTAAATTCTTTATTATAACATACAACAAGCATAATCACATATAAATTTATACATAGATTGAGAACATCATAATTACATATAAAGTTGTCATTTAAACATGATCAAACTCCGACAAAAATGTCCATTGTCCAATGTATTAAAGGTAAGAAACTATACTTAACATATTTTTGTATGGTTTATAATCAAGTTCATTGAATACTTGAGTCAGTAGCGCCCATTCAATTTCAGTGGCAAGGACTTGGAGAACACAAGGGCTACACCGGCAATCCTTTTGTTCAACAGCCATAAAAAGATTATACAAATTCGTTTTGTATACTTAACTAATGCTTTTTACATTTTCTAAATATGTTTGTATACATCTTTCTTTGTTTATATTACAATAAACGTACGGCATAACAATTTATATTCTGGTTATTCCTTTGTTTTCGATAAATCCTTATTGTTAATTAAAATGGGTTATTAATTTGTAACAACAAATATATGAATGCATCAACGAGCTCAAACACAACCTATCATATTACAATATTATATTATAAAGAGTAAATATATATATATTTATTTTGTGTATATGATATATTTATATATGTTATTATATGATTAAAAATTATTTTATCTTAATTATATGGTGATATATATAAACTTATATATATTTGTATATATAAAATAGTTACATATGATTTGATTGTATTATAAAACCATCCCAACAGAGTTCAATTCAAGGTATTTGGTAAGAGTATTACCACACACAAAGTTGTATTATCTTTAATAGTATCTAGTCAACAATTTACTAATATTTACATGATATTGTTCTGGTTATAATTTCATATTCTCACTGTACAAAGAATGGCTTTGCATGGTTCTGTGACAAGTGGCCTCTGAACATTGAAAATAGCCCTTTTCATGGCAGATCAGCCTGTCGAGAAAACATTAAAACTTTCATATCCAGGGGGTATTCATGGGTCCAAGAAGGCAGAAATCCCCATATCTCAGAAACATCTGGATGCGTCTTTTCCATTTCTTTAAATTTTATACACCAATCAAGTCAAAAAGACCCAAGAGCACTTGAGACGGTGATCAGTCACTAGCTCGCCTGTTTCAGAGTCCACTTCCTCCTCCATTATTTGAACAAGTCTACTGTGTATTTGTCCTTTCAATACTGGCGTGTGGCTTTGTTTCATTTTTTTTATTGTTCAAGATTCTTTTCTCAAGTAGTTTATACAATTATTAGATACACCAACATGAGTAATTAAGATAAAGTTATCGATTAAAGATGATAGATTAGGGGTTACATCTAGCTCTATTGTTATAGCCAGCCTGAATGGTGGAAACAAATCAACATCTTGTCCTTTCATTAAGATAAATGCAGCGTGTGGTTAGAAATAAAGAAATCCAACGTTTTATTCCAAAGTGAACAGTAGAAAATAGGGACTTTATAACCAGCATCACTTGAAATCCTTCATAGATTTTGGATATGACACTGTGACAGAATCTAAGTACTAAGGGATTTTAGAGATCTGACTTTGAAAAATAGTTGCAGATTTGAGTGTGGGGACAATTACACAAAAGAGAAAAGAATTTGCAGTAGCATGTGAATTTGTCATCATCTCTCTATCTCTTCGATGATGATCACTTAGTTATGTCGTGCCCTTTTAGCAAGAACCAGTTTTCTCACATAAAATATTCTTCTTGGCCCGCAGCGCTCCGCCTTATTCCTCCACACCATCTTTTTTCTAAAATATTTCAAAAAGAAATGTGAATATAAAAGATTCTCCATATACACTACTGCTTCTTCAAAAATTTGTAATGCTTAGTTAATGTATAATTCTGGGAAGAACCCAGTAATTAAAATGTGAAGGAAGAAAACAGACGATTATTCAGGAGGAAAATGTATGTCTCTGGAAGACCCAAGGGGCTTGCGTGATTGGATGCGCTGTGGGGACTGGGTTCGAAACCTGGTGATGTTATGCAAAGTTAAACCTTGAATTACTCGGTAAAATAAAAGTCACTGGTGCATTTAGTATTAATTCTAAGGGCGTTGGTCCAACTTTTGTAAGGCCGATCGAGCAGAACAACAGACAAAAATTTGGAGAAAGTACACCTCCATTGAATCTTTGATAGAGTCTTGATGCATTTGAGGCGTTATGCATTTAATCTGCAGCAAGTAAAATAACAACCAGAGGCCCACAAATCTTTCTCACACTATCATTTTAATCTCCATGCATGCATCTATTTAAACAAAGATCGATGCCCGGCCATTAATTTGTTCTTTCTGATACTTTATACAACGGCCAGAAAAATAATCTTCCACCTTAATCATTCCTCATCTGTATGATTTCTCTTGAGTTAATGGCCGGGTTTCCTTGGAAATCAAATTCAAAGGTTCATTATGATATAGGGCCCTCGATCATCAACTTTGTCGATCAAATAATTTAATATGGTGATGCTCGTAACAGTAGCTCCCACCACCAACTTAATAGGAGAAGTTCCCACATGATCTGCCTCTGCCAACTCCATTGTTGATGACATGCTAGCTTTTCTCTTGTACAATTCGATTCCGATCTGTTTCTCCCCGTTCTGGCTTTTAGACCAGTTTTTATTCTTTTTAGTCATCATCATGCAGTACAGGAAGATAATCTTTACACATAATTAAAATCTACGAAGAAGCCTCCATCTCCAACTTGGTGTTTTAATATACAAAATAATTATTCTTCCTGATACAGGCAGCCGAAACAGGAAACTTTTCTCTTTAATTATTTGGGAGATTACTTCAGTATATGTTAGCCATCCACTCTGTAATATATAATAGTTTAATAAAAGATACAACTAAGCTATGGATTAGAGCATCGTTTTCTTAGTTTCAAGTTTCAAGGCTGAAACTTCTGTGTTTCCATGTCCTATTTTATATATTATAGATGAAAATAATTCTTGATTTTTTTCCGAAGAATTATGAATTGGGTACACGAAATGAATATTATTAATAAAATATTGTATAATTTATAAAATTACAATATAATATGAAAAAAATCATAATCCTATAAAATAAAAAAAATAATATATATTAAATTAAAATTATATCGAATCAAAATTAAATTAAATTAAACTAAATCAAATCAAATCAATCATAATTGGATCAAATTAAAATAAGACGGAATAAGAAAAATATAGGTTATTTAACACCTTTGAGTTCATTTAAATGGTTTAATTGGAGTAAATAGTGGGAGAAAGATACAAAAGGACAAAGAAAGCAAAGAAGGTTTATCTGGGGAGGTTCTTTTCTTGTTCCAATATCTCTTATGAGTTGAAAATCTGGGGAGGGCTAATTTCAAACCCTTTTAACCATTGGGTTTTAATTATATTCCCACTTCCATGACTTCCTCACTAATATAATGAATCAAAGTTTCTATTAAGCTAATAAGCTTCGGGTTTGTATTTTTATTGGCAAAATTACTTGAGAAAGATGACAAAACTGAATTAATTAACTGTTAATTAAGATTATGATCAACTCCAAGGAAAGTGAGTTCTGGAGTCTGTGTGCGTCATCATGTAAACTGTTTTGCCATCATTTTATCCATGGATGTGGAACATAGTTCATGATGAGCATAACTGAGAGTATATTTCATGATCTAGCACAAAGAATTATGAGGCCTATTTAATCTTTTGTAGTAACAAAAACACAGAGATGAGAACAGTTAGCCATATCAAATGAACCAAATAAAGAATCCACTATATTTCTACACTAATGAAGATGGTGCATACAACTCATTCTAATTGAACAATGACTTGTCCCCCGCTAATATTGCTAAAGTGCTCAATTAAGCATGATGAATATTGATTTTTTTTTCCTCATTTAATTTTAACAAATAGCTTTTCATATATATGCTTATTAATTATCTATCAATTAAATCAAATTTCACCCACTTGCATGATATTCTTGTCCTATTTATGATGTGTTCTAAATTAATTTTGAAAATTAGATGTATTACTTACATAAAATAATGTTATTGTATCAAGTTTTAAGTGTCAGTTGGTTACCCATATGAAGTTTTATCGAATAATTGAATATTATTTTATTCTTAATTCAAAATCATATAATCATATAATAATATATCATTTGGATATCTAATTCACTGTTAAAAAAATGAAAATATGTAGTTTTACTTATGTATATAGTATAGTTGCAGGTTAATGCCCTAGATCTTGAACTGTCATATGCCTATTAGATCTTTGATTGTCAAGGATTGAGTCAAGAGAAAAGAAACAAAAGATCATAAATAATCACCCAAAACAAGAGAGATTTTATGTAATTTGACTTAACTTGTGTCTATGTCCATCCACGAAGGTTTTTTTTAGGATGTTACACACATTTACCCTCTATATAAAAGGAGACATATTAACACCTATATATAATTAGGGTTGTCAATTTTTTCAAATATATTGCTAAATTTCTAATTTTTCATATTTCAACTTTCAAATAAAAAGCCAATACTTCTAGCTTTCCATATTTCAGCCTTCCTAAATTAATAACTAGTAAATTTAAATTCCCAAAAATAAAAACTATTAGACTCCATTCTTGACACTGATTTGTTAAGCCAACTAGTGGCTATCAACAACTGCGAAGATTCACAAATTTGTGTTGATGTAGACACTCTAACCCTTTTCAGACTATGATACATTTCAAAAGTTTGTATGTATCAAGAAAAGGTAGAAGCATATTCAGGATAGTGTATTTGATTTGAATGAACGAAGTTAGATATAGGCACTTGGACGAAAGAGATGTTTGTGAGCGTGGAGTTTCAACTGGAAAAATAAATAAAAATATCCTACACAGAGAGAAAAGGAAAAGGCAACAGAGATTGGAAGTCAAAAAAATATGGTCCATAGTCATCGGCAGTGCCCTCATGAAACATATTACACGATCAGTTGACTGCGAGCAAAATCCTCCACTCATCAAATGTGTCTCATGTTTCATTTGTCTTTTCGATTTCTTCTCTTTTGATGGCTATTATGATTTGATTAAGTGTTGATTAATTACTTGGATCAAGAGGAATCTTACAAGATCTTTGAATTCTAATTTACTTAAGTATTTGCTTGCATTTATTAAAATATTAAACCTGACAATTATAAAGGTTTGTTCTCCATAGATAATTTCTTATAAAAACACTTAAATTCGAGGCTTTTTACATTTATAAAACCCAAATTTACTCGATAAATAGTTATTGATTTAATTATTATATTTCATATTTATTCATCTAATCAATATAAGGAAACCTAGTTAAAAAAAAAAAAAAAAATTTGCTCTCCAATAAAAGTAAGGCATCTATGGAGTCTGAAATGTGACATCCTACCACAAATTGAAAATCTTTTTGCTTTGCGTATTTATGAACAGAAGGAACAGTTGGTACCAATCAAAATTTTCTTTCTTTCTTCTAAAGCAGTAAATTTACTCCCAATAGTAAGTGTTTGTTTGGTACAAACCCTGAGTAATTAATTAGCTATTAAATAACGATGGGTCCAATAGCTCTTTACTACCAAACTTTGACGAAGTAAGAGCTTTAAGGTTATTCTGCCTAAAATTCAGTATCTTCTTATTAGTCACGATTATCTATATGCTATTACGTTGTAAAGGAGGAAAAGAGACTGAGAAACAGGAGAAAAAATATTTTTTTTAAATGTGAAAAGGTTAATCGAAAATGCAGGAGAGGAAAAGGGGAGACACGAGAGAAAGTTAAAAAGATAAAATTTTAGACAAAATGGCTTACTCTCCACCTAATAATTTTCATTATTAGAAGTGAATGATGAGTAAGCAAATAGATTTTTTAAGCTTGAAAAGATAGAAAATCATCATTTCATCAAAGTTTGGGTGGGAAATAGTTATTCAGCCATAACAATTTGATTAAAAGTTGGCAAACAGCTAGTTTTCCCACTTTTAAATTCTCATGCGAAGTTGGCACCATATGATCCTCAATAATACCCAAGTAATTAAAAAGCCATAACAAGTCCCAAAAGTTGCTAATGACAACTTTAGCATATCTCCATAAATCCGCCAACATCAGCTGTCTTACTCAATCAATGAACTACCACGTGTGCCCCTCAGCATTTCCAACCAATAAGAACAAGCCAAGTCTACTAAACGCCACAAATCATAGGTAACATTCTGTACATTAATTCCTCTTCCAAATTTACCTGTTACAGGCTAGGGAAACAAAGCTAGAAGGTGGATAGTCAGAGGTCAAAGAATCTGACTCCATTACACGTTTTAACCATTCACACGGTTGTTTCAATGGGTCTCTTCAGAATTTTTTATTGGATTTTCTCGCATTCGCAGTCTCCCATGTCAGTGCTCAGTGTCACCTTATTCTATAAATAGCCCGGTTCCCTTACCTTATCATCACCAAATAGCTAGCCAACTCTGAAAAGCCATTAAAACACATTGATACCTCCGAACTCCCCATCTTCTGAGTCTTATGTCCTTCACCACCAAGAAAAATACGTCACCAACTCCAAACTTAGTTACTTTCTTGCAGCATTGCTCCTAGACAACCGACATCTCTCTATATATCACTAGAGCGTGTCAGTAGTTTATAATTCTTGTCTCTAAAAGAAAATAATTGTTGATATTTTCAATGGGCAACGCAGATTTTGAATGCACTCATCGTGTTGAAATTCCTGCGTCCAAACCATTTTTGAAGTCACTGAAGTCGGGTCTCAAAGAGACTCTTTTCCCTGATGACCCTTTTAGGCAATTCAAGAACCAACCGGCGTCTAGGAAGCTTTTGTTAGGATTACAGTATTTTGTGCCGATTCTTGAATGGGCACCTCGCTATACTTTTGAGTTCTTCAAATCTGATCTAATTGCAGGAATCACAATTGCCAGCCTCGCTGTTCCTCAGGGGATAAGTTATGCTAGTCTGGCCAACTTACCACCAATCCTCGGATTATGTAAGTGTCATCAATTGTTCCTTAAATCTTTAAGTAAAGATAGGATATATTATTTGTTATGTGATGAATAATACTATTATTTGATTGGGAAATGCAGATTCGAGCTTTGTTCCACCATTGGTATATGCCATGATGGGCAGCTCGAGAGACCTGGCAGTCGGCACAGTGGCGGTTGCATCACTTCTAATATCTTCTATGTTAGGGAGAGAAGTTAGTCCTACTGAGAACCCTAAGCTTTTTGTTCAACTAGCTCTCACTGCTACTTTCTTCGCCGGAGTTTTCCAAGCTTCCCTCGGCCTTTTAAGGTCAGTTTCTTCTTCAACAATTCTATCTAAAAAAAGTCCTTCTCAATTTAACCTCCCTGAATTTTATCTTGTACAATCACAGGCTTGGCTTCATAGTGGACTTTCTATCTCATGCAACCATAGTAGGTTTCATGGCTGGAGCCGCCACAGTCGTCTGCCTTCAGCAACTCAAAGGAATCCTTGGGCTAGTTCGCTTCACTCATGCCACTGATCTTGTGTCAGTTATGCGCTCCGTTTTTAGCCAAACCCACCAGGTTAATTAGCTTAATTAATTTTAATTTTGTTGTAATTAAAGTGTTCAGCTCCTTAATTTTTTTCATTGATTTAACGTAATGTTTGTTGGTTTGGTTGCAGTGGAGATGGGAGAGTGGCGTCTTGGGGTGTTGTTTCCTTTTCTTCCTTCTCCTCACCAGACACTTCGTAAGTGGATCTAATGCATGCTAATTAATTAATTTCTTAATCCTAATATATGTTTAATTATCCTATAATTAGTAGGAAAAGTTAAAGAAGAAAGAAATGTCATTGTTCGTGCGTTCAAATTTCATGTCATTTACCCACTCTTAGCCTTTTTACCACGAAACATCAACTCTACCAACAAAATTTAATCATAAAACTTACAAAATGGGTTTCTCTTAGTTAATCAAGTCCCTTTTAACTACAAATATCATCATTAATATCAATAATTTGGAAAAGCTTTCGGCTTTGTGCTTTTGACAGTAAGGCTCTAAAAAGAGAAAAAGAATTAATACATTATTAGTTTTGATGGTATATTATCTCATCGTGCTCAACTGCCTCCACTAATGGTTCCGAATAATAAAATTATATGTACAAAAAATGCACACAACTTTATGTATAAATAATGATATATTATTATATGGTTAAAAATTAGTTTATTTTTAATTTAAAATTAGTTTATCATATATTAACATGTTATTATTTGTATAAAAAAATTATATCCATTATAAGCAGAAAACATATTGAAAATGGAAATAAGACCTCATATTAACCTTTTCTATGCTTATATGAGTGAAATGTATACACTTTTTTGTATATAGAAATAAGTTTTAATGGATACTGCTACTTGAAAAATTAATACGAGCAGACTATTTGTTGGATAAGTAATTAAGATGTGGTGATTACATTTGCTTGCAGGGCAAGAAAAAGCCAGCGTTCTTCTGGATAAATGCAATGGCCCCTCTGACGTCTCTTATTCTAGGAAGTGTCCTTGCCTACTTCAGTCATGCTGAGAAACACGGAGTCCAAGTGGTGAGACTTAATTCACAAGTAAAAATTTCCTTTCGTTTTCTTCTAGAATGGGAAATTTGAAAGATTAATATATTCTACTTGTGTTTGTATTTTCTTATTTAAACTGCAGATTGGGCACTTGAAAAAGGGATTGAATCCTCCATCAGTGTCAGAGTTGGCTTTTGGGTCACCATATCTCACGACAGCTATTAAAACTGGACTAATTACTGGTCTGATTGCTCTTGCTGTAGGTTCCATCTCCACTCACTTCAATTATCATATGCACCCCACTATTTCTATTATTCTGTCAATACCTTTTGGTCTTGGTCCCATATCTCATTTCGCCACCTATTCTTGTTATTATTTATATAAATATACACATGGACCAATTATTTTTAGTCAAATAATTGTTTACTAAATGGGTTGGTCTGATATTTATAGGAAGGAATAGCAGTTGGGAGAAGCTTTGCCATGTTCAAGAACTATCACATAGATGGGAACAAAGAGATGATTGCCTTTGGGTTGATGAATATTGCTGGTTCTTGCACTTCTTGCTACTTAACAGCAGGGCCATTTTCGAGGACGGCTGTGAATTTCAATGCAGGCTGCAAGAGTGCAGTGTCGAATATAGTAATGGCCACAGCTGTGATGCTGACACTGCTGTTTTTGACGCCTTTGTTCCATTACACTCCTCTTGTTGTGCTTTCCTCTATAATTATTGCTGCAATGCTTGGCCTGATTGACTATGAAGCTGCCCTTCACCTTTGGAAACTTGACAAGTTCGACTTCATTGTATGCATGAGTGCATACATGGGTGTGGTCTTCGGCAGTGTTGAGATTGGCTTAGTCATTGCAGTAAGTTTATATTCATTTTGCTTTGCATTTATCAACTCAACGGAGCCTACATAAGCTTTACTTATTTGATATGAATTATTTTTCCATGCAGGTTGCAATTTCTTTACTGAGGATGCTGCTTTCTGTAGTAAGGCCTAGAACGTTTGTTTTAGGCAACATTCCCAACTCTGTAATCTATAGAAGTATCGATCAATACCCAGTCGCCAACAATGTCCCCGGCATTCTTATCCTTCAGATTGATTCATCAATCTATTTTGCAAATGCAAGCTACTTAAGAGAAAGGTACTTCAACATGAGACCAATCCATTGCTAAACAAGACTAAATTTAACAAACATCTAATTTCATTCTCAGGATTTCGAGATGGATTTATGAGGAGGAAGACAGATTAAACGTTTCAGGAGAAACCAGCTTACACTATGTCATATTAGATATGAGCAGTAAGTAATTATTAAGAAAGGAAAATACATTTTATTCTTTTGTGATTCTGAAAACATGTTTAAATTACAGATGTTGGAAGTATTGATACAAGTGGAATTAGCATGCTTGAAGAAGTGAAGAAGATAATTGATATAAGAGGTCTCAAGGTAAATGTACTTTTAATTATTTCACTGGTGTAATTGGTTAATATGGCTATAAGTGATCTAATAGGTTGCTTTGTTTCAGCTTGTGCTGGCAAACCCACGAAGCGAGGTGATCAAGAAGCTGGACAAGTCCAAGTTCGTTGAAAAAATTGGCCAAGAATGGATTTTTTGACAGTAGGCGAGGCTGTTGCCACCTGCAATTTCGTGCTACACACATGCAAATCATCGTCAAATAATGGACCTGAATATAACTCGCAAGATAATATTGTCTAATTGTTAGGCCCCGGATAAAGCATAAATATTTAGAAATGGAGGACAAAGCAAAAAGATGCAGATAAGACAGTGAGTAGCTGATGAATAAGGCAAGAGGTAGCTGTGGAAGAAGACAAGTAGCTGATGAATAAAGCAGGAAAGTTAATAAGATGGCATAGGGGTTTAGAAAAGAAAATAAGAGAAAGGCATTCGGTTGTTGATTAAGTTCATTGTAAGCAAAGAAGTCCTGCAAGCATTGTAACAAAGAGCGTAACGCCTTGTTAACGAAATCAATGACTGAAATTACCTTTCTTTCAATAGGATTGATTTCTTTTTTTTTTCTCAGAATTGTGTGTCCATCTTACATTGCTGATATGATTAATGAAAGAGAAAGAATGAGATTATTTTCAAGGTGATATTGTTATTTGTAAGTCTTAAACTTATGTACCGCTCACATTTAAACTATAATCAAAAGCTAATAGGATTAGAATTTTTTTTGAAGTGTTTGATTTAATTAATGAATTTTGTTATTTGCTAAAGTCATGGTTTTAAATTTTGGGTTGAATTTATCGATTTAACTAGTTAAAAAAACTCGCAGAAGTCTGACAGATTAAGTGTTGATTATTTGACTATATTGAATTGAGTTTCAATTAAAAAACTCGTGTCAAATCATGATTGAATTACCATTTTACGGTCAAAATAAGTTATTGAAAATGATAAAAACAACGCCAAGAGAAGTTGAATCATCGGGAGGGGCTTTCCAGGAGGATAATCAGTGGCAAAGGTTTATTTCTAGCTCACTTTTTTATACTCTTCTTATAAATTATCACATTGGTCTTTACACAAAATGAAAATGATAAAATCATCCCTAAGTATAAATTAATTTGACCTTAAACAAAAATAATTTGACAAAACCACCTATAAACATTTTACTGATCCAGCTAGTTAGACCAATGATTGACTTGGATTGGGCCTTTAAGTAGGTCAAAGTCCAAGTCGAATATTAAAACTAAAATTAGATTTGAATCAAGTCAAACTCAAACATAAAACTAACTTGAGTTCAACTCAAATTTTAAATGATCAGTTCGAATTTGATTTTAAGCTCCTTTGAATTAGTCGAAGATGTTATTGAAGGTGTCATCACAGGTCAGTGATAGATAAAATAGTGTTACCGATTGGATAAATAATATCATTAAAGAGAATTCAAATCGAACTCAAACATAACTACCAAACTGAAACTACAATTCAAATTCAGTTTGAATCGAGTCAACTATTAATTCAAGTTGAGATGACTAAGTGTAAATTTAACTCTAATTAAAAACATTACCTAGGGCAATAATCAGGTGAGCCTAGTATCGTTAGCTTTGAGCTCGATTGGGTTCATACAAAACTCGAGCTTGACAAGTTCTGGGGTTGCAAGCTCAAGCATAATCTAATAACTTGTAATAATTTATTAATATTATATCCGAGCCAAGTCACAAGTTTATTGAGTCAAACAATAAAAAATTAGAGCTCGAATTGACACAAGATGCTTGCAACTTGACTCATTTACAGCTCTAGAGACGACAATGTGACTTCAATCAGCCCAGCAAGGGGTACAACGACATCAGACAGGATCAAAAAAAAGGGTGAGACTTGTTTCAAACGTTCAATTATTGGCGATGTAGGATCTCGCTGTCTGATCCAGGCGGGGGGGCTGGTGGGTAAGGCCCGCTCTAAAGGGCAAGTGCAGACGAAGGCTATAGGGTCCCCCCCGTTGCCACTCTTAGAAGTTACATCCGACCATTGGAAATTTACCGTAGCTTTGCTCATCCCCAAATCTTCCCTAGAGTCCACCAAACTGAATCTATTTGCCACCCGTTTCATATGATCTTTTAATCATTGACGATAAATGCCCAGAAAATTGGGTCCCCAGATCAGAGCAATAATACAATACTCATACTAGGCAGGAAATCAATCATCAATCAAATTTTGCAAGAAAAAGATAACACAGGTTGAGGTCCAAAATCACCCATCCCGATCATTCTCTGCATAACATTTCAAGACAGTATTCTGGAGCATTAATGTAGTACGCCAACAAGTGGCCAAGTGAGTAGCACACAACTTCAATAATTTAAAAAGGGGCCAACTCCCTTGACCCAAAAAAAAAATACAGGAAGCAAATGTACAATAATGTCTGCAAAATGTAATTACTCATTAGCCCAGCAAAAAGTCCAGAAGTGAGCGCAGGGATGGTAGGCTAAGAGACCAGTTTTCATCAAAATTAATGCATCCTTGAGAACTTGCACACCTAATCAAGGCAAAAGCAGGCACTCCAATGTTTACCACTGTATTTGACAATATAACTCTCCTAGCAAAGTCTGCCAACCATTTTCCTCTGTTAGGTACCCAACTAATGGAAATGGCTACTACAAACTGGGAAGCTTCTCTTTGAATATACGTGGAAGCACTTCATGAGCACTGATGTCCAAAATCTCCGGATCCCTGAAAAGGATCTGCCAGTTTAGGTTTCATTGATTTCCATATAAAATAAATTGCCACAAAGATGGAGCAATAATTTTATGACGAGACCAGTATTATAACACAGTTTTGTTTGATCTAATATTCAAGTTCTAAGGAGGTGAATGTTATGAGAAGATGCCAGGATACTAGGATTTTTAACATATATACACAAGGAGCCAATCTCCATCACTACTGAAATTAAAATCTAAGTGTACTAGGATGTTGTTTACGTTTCATTGAAAAGAAAATAAATTGCCATAAAAAATGAGCTGTTACTGTTATCATGAGGCAACTATTCAAATAACAAGGTTTTGTTTGATATATCATTGACGTACTATAAAGGTGAATGGAATAAGCAGAAGCTGGCAAACTAGGATTTTTTAACATATATGTGCAACAAGTCGTTCTAAATCACTACTGAAAATGAAATCTACTAGTAGCTTCAACCACTATAATGTATATTTTCCTCTCTATGATTTAAAGGGGTCATCACGCAGTTTGAGACCGACAGGAAAAGGAACCTTGACAAGAGGGGTCATATATTAAAATTTCCAGAAAATATATTTAAAAAAAAGTAATAAACACTCAACAGGCCAGTTAATCCATTCCATTCAGTCTAATCTAAGCACACAGCAGTTAGCCAATTACTGAAGTAAAAGAAGTTTCTCTATTGTCCCCTGTATTAAGATATTATCAATATGAGAGTTGTAATACTATGATTTCGCAAGGCAGGTTGGTAGGTTTTATGTACTAGTTTTCAGATTTTCACCTTCAAATAAACTCCAGGCCGCCAGAAAACTTGGATTTAAAGTTGACTGACAAAAAGGAAACTCTTAAAAAGAAGGATTATGTGCATATGAGGGAGTAAGAGACAGACCTGCAAAATACTTGCCCCTTTTCATTGGAACTAGGTATAAACCATAGTTTTCGCACAAGGGGTGACTCAAATTGAACAAAGAAACCGTCATGTAGACCATGTTTCCACTTTCTTGATCCTTGACCTTTCCAAACCTGCCAAGACATTACATCATTGATATCTTCTCCTAGAACCACTTTCCACTTCTCAACTGGAAAGAGTAGTTACATAATAAATATACAAGGGTTTTGGAGAATGTGAAAACCGGTCAGAATCATTCAAAGCTGAATATAAAAACAGCATACTTGAATCCATTTGAAATGAAACAACTGATTAAATATAAACATACTTGCAGTCACCTAGATATAATTCTTTGGCAAAGTTTATATAAGCAAATTTAAGTTTTTTCTTTGCTTCAGAATATATTTGAGTATTTACACATATTGGAACTGGATTGCAGAGCACAATTTAAGACCCACATTCCAACCCCAATTGAAAAATAGATTAGTACAAGCAAAATTAAAAAACTGTTTGCACAAGTGTTGGTGGTAATCTGGGTAGTAGCTCCCACATTAATTGGCAGGACCGATAAAAAACATTGCATATAAATAACTGATATCAACAGTATGGAACAATAAGGAAGCATTTATATATCTACAAATTAAACCTCATGTTTCCTGAGACACATTCACATTGACAAGTATCTGCATTTTTATTAGCAATAAGTTACATTGCCATAAAGAATGTAAATCCTCTTCCAGTCAAAAAGACTCTTACACACCAAAACTAATAAGAAGATCAGATATGTTACCTGAGGGTAAGATATAATGCTTTTTGGTGCCACTAGGCAAGCTGCGGTAGAGAAAGAATCCTCAGCATACTGCCTTAGAAATGAAAAACAACTGCTGTGTGTATGGGGTGACTCAAAGGCCTGGTACAACAGAAAAGGATTTATAAAAGCAGAACAAAAACAAAAACCAAAAAATAAACTTTTTTCCAATCAAATTTCAAAAGAAAATACAAAATTGTACAAACTGAAATTGATGGACCAAATCATAACATGATTATGTTAAAATAATATGCTCAATAACAAAATAATACTTCGGAGAATTTAATTTATGCATTTAAACACAACAACAGTCAGAAAGAGCCAGAGAGAGGTTATGAAGCCACATAAATTAATAAGGTCACATGAAAAATTAAAAAAGAGAAAGCTATCCAGAAAAAACAAGCACAGGCAGAAACGTTTGTACCTTATCAATATTGACAACTGGAGCATACTTCTCAGTGTCTGTCTTCTCTTTATCAAGAAGGAAATAGACTCTAGCGTCCACTTTAGATGTTTCATGCCAAGACTTAACAGCTGTCTCCATTGTCCCAACAAGAAAAGAAAAGACGTCCTTCCAAGATTCTTCAGATCCAGACTTCTCAGACTGCAAACAGGAAGAGCAACTTAATCCTCCTTACTAGGAAATGCTCAAAACAATTCTCTGAGGGTAAAATTGCATTACACAGTTCAGATAATCAGCAGACTTTCTGCTTGCAAGGAGGAAATATGGATTAATAGACATCCAGATATTATTATGATGAATTACCCTCAGGAAATATGTCTTACATGGTCAAAAAAGGCTGTCTATACATAGATGTGGGTGTATGCAGTGTAGTGCAAACTATGATTAGATGTAATAAAATATAAGACAACTATGACTCTTGGCTTTAGAAGATACACCCACCATTTCGGATTTCAAGGCATCCAAATGCTTCGCCATGTCAACATTTGATCTCATGTTCTCAACTTCTTGGGCTCGTTGTTTGTCTTTTGCCAATTGGGAAATCCTCTTGATCTTTCTTGATACTTCTGCACTCTGTGGATTGTATTGCAAAGCTGTCTGAAAAGCATTTATGGCCTACAATATGTGAAAAGAAAAGACATTACCAACATGAAACAAAATCAAGTGCTTTTGGCCAGAAGGCCATCAAACAACTAAAAGGAGGAAGGAGAAAATTATTTTAAAAAAATACATCATCGTATTGCTCCATGGCCTCCAATATGCATCCTTTTCTGAAATAACCCTGGAGGTGCATCCAAATAATACTTGTTATGAAAGAGCTTAGAAGAACCAAATACAATGAATATGGATCAAGAGACAGACACCTTTTCCCACTGGGGGTTCAATTTTATTGTCATCTCTGCATCAGCGAGTGCTTTGCTAAGCTTAACTAGTTGTAGAAATGCTGCAGCTCGGTTGCTGACAAACAATAAAACATCATAATGGAGGAGATGCATTAGTTCAAAAATTAGAAATCATGCACTATGTGGCTGAAGTAAAGCTAAGGAAGAACTTACTGAATGAAAAATATATAACAGTTGATTCTATGTTAACAAACTAAGTAGTTCAAGTGTCAAGCATAAATTTAAACAACACATATAACAACTGATGAAAGGGAACTTGCCCAAATTATCATCATAATAAGAGATCTAGAAATATTTGATAACTCAAATTCACCCATATAATCAGATAATTAATCGTGGCAAAACTATAAATATGAGCACGATATATCTATTAAACAATTAGAAAATGAAGATCTGCGTAGTTTGTTCAACAAGCAACTCAATTTTGGTCAACATATAATTGAACCAATTTTAACCCAATCACAAATTTAAGTCAAATCCACCATTAGTTTTCTTCAGGACTTGATTCACGTCTCAACTCATTAAAACAAGGTCTCTTAGAAAACAAAGTGCACTTCATAGATATATTTCATCCTGTTCAATAAGCGATTCTAAACGAATTTTTTTAATCATGCTATGACCTAAATCATTTGTCATTTCAGTCTTTGAGAGAATCTACAATATCATTTAGCATGGAAACTAAGCTAAATATGAAACTCAAAGCAACCAAGGAAGCTGATTAGTCACAATCCAAAATAAGGTAAATTAAATTCTAACCGTAGCACGCTTACAATTTCGTATAAGTAAATATAGGTAGTTCATCATTAGCTCGCTACCATGAACATTTTGGTACAGGACTGTTGTACTTGGAGAATGCGTGTTTTAGTGAGTTTAAAAATCTCTTAGGCATTAGGAATAGAATGTATTCTTGGCCTTCACCGGATATACTTTATACACTCTATTTCACACTCATTTCGGAAATAACCATAGAAAAGAGCTTGAAGGAGAAATAAAAAAGGGAACAGAAAAGAAAATAGAAACTAAAAAAAGAAAACCTGTAAAGAGTGGGATTAGATGGGTCTTGCTTGATGGCCTGAGTGTAAAGAGCAGCTGCTTTGAGGTAGTTGCCGGCTTTGAAGAACTCGTTACCTTTATCTTTCAATGAAATCTCCTCTGCTTCCGCCATAGTGAAGCTGTTTAATTGCTAGGGTTTATGGGAGATCTTTGCACTTCGGAGTATTCACAGGCAGACGAAGGCTTCCTTTGAGATTTGATCTACCACCAACTTTTCAGCGTGATAAAGTGACGAATTTCTTCGAATTTTATATCTAATTAGTTTAATTAAAAATTAAAAATATCTTATGGTTTCTTTAAGTGAACTATCACAACAGAGCCGTTGCAAGAAATAAAATTATTTCATTTTAACGTAATTAAAAGTTTATATATATATTCAATAAAATTATATTTATTTATTTTAAATATATAAAAATATACATAATGATATATATTATATGATTAAATTATTTTAAATTAAATATAATATAATATATATAAATATATAATTATTTATATATTTAAAATAAATAAATATAATATATATATTTTATGAAAACTTTCTGGGCTTTTATCATTTACTCATTTAGGTTTTAATGTTAATATATGATATATAATTTAGTGATTTTGATTAGATCCACCAGAGCAACATCACTACCGACCACCACCTGCAGAATCCCCAGTAAGCCCTTCAACACTTGAATCATTCGTAATTCGCGGGAAATTTACTTGGCACTCAGCAGGACAAATATTGGGTCTTCTAAGAAAATTGGGATCACCCGCCTTCGATTTGAAGAACCACAACATCTCTTCTCGGATTTATTTCGACCTTCTGTTGGGAGTCTTTCTGTGTGTATCTGTTTTTTCTTTATTTATATATTTATTTTTCATATCTCTCTTTACCCTGCTGGGTTCTTGATGTGTTTGTCAGTTTTAGCAATTCTTCATTGTTAATGTCTGTTAACGTACTAGCATCTTTAAGCATCGATACGGTGCAGAACCTTTTCATTTATTTGATGCAGTGCAAATGCTCGACGAAATTCCTCACTTAACTTTTGCTCTCCATGTAAACGACAGAGCAATTTGGCGGACAACCGTTTTTAACAGATTGAAGAGCATTAGTATTTGCGGCTAATTCGACGCGATCTTCTTTCAAGGGAATGAAGATGTAAGCACTTGTAATCTTATCTGGTCATTCATCAGCTATTGTTGTCTTTAGTTTAGCAAGCGAATTCATTGTCCAAACGAGTGGAGTCTCTATAATAACATATTGTTTCCACCTTTTATTTATTTATTTTTGGGTAAAATCAATAAGTTTGCTCCTGATGTTTCTGATATTAATCATCTAGTAAACTGTATTGAGCGTTTTGCAGATTGGAAGGCAATGCAGGTGCACTTACAAATTTTGAAGTGCTTGATTTTCTACGATCTAGGGGCGCTTCAAAGGACCCAACTCGAGTTCTTGTTCCAGTGGCACCGTCTGAGTTCAAGGTTGTATTTTTTTTCTTACTGATTATATTGTTTCTCATTTTTTTATTACTATTATTTGTCTTTAGCATGCATTTATAGCTTATTTTCTTGCTTTTGCTAAAGGTTTATGATTATTTGGTGGAGAGTGTTGCTTGCAATCAAACAAGAGAGAATGTTAATGAATTTTTGGAGCAGTGTAAAAAGTTCAAACTTGCAAAAGCTGAGATGCTGAATATTATTAACATTCGACCATCCTCTTTAGTCGAAATAGACTCGGTATATTTCTAATCTTTCTATATTAGCAAATACTCAATCTGCTGTTGAAATTATTAAAGTGCACATTTCACCATGATTGTTAATGCTTCCTGTTATTGATAATATGTCACAGTGTAGCTTTAGGATATAGAGTATATATACCTCTGGATGTTTTTCATGTAAATTTATTATCTTCATCCAAGAGAGCAAGTGGGATTTATGTGCATCATTAACAACATAAGTATTTTTTATGTTTCATGTAGGTTTTATTAAATTCCGAAGAAATTTAATGTTGACATGTCGGTCTAGGCTAAGGTTTTCTTTTTTGTTCTGAGTGTAATGACCAAGGATGCATTTAGGAAGACCCTTTTCGTTATTTTACTGAGACAACTTATATCTTCTTTCACATTCATAGCCTTGTGTTTTGTCAAAGAAATGCATTTTATGCCATAAATTATAAAATGTTGTTTCACACTTTGCAGATTATAGAGCAATCCGACACTCGTTTTGATGAAGAGCAACTACAAGAGTTAATAGACCTGGTTGTAACATTGCTTCCACCTCATCCAAACCAAACAAACATTCAAGAAGGGACAAATGAGAATGAACAAGGAACTGCAGAAGGGACCAAAGAGAATGAAAAAGGAACTACAGAAGAGACTAATGAAGGAACTGCAGAAGGGCCTAATGAGATTGAACAAGGAACTGCAGAAGGGGATTTGGTTGGTGAAGATCAAAAAGGGACAGCAGATTGAAATTGTTGATGAAGAAACAAGAGAATGCGAAAAAATGGATGCCAGCTTTGCCATATCTCCCTGACCGTTTAACAAGAAACTTATCACAATCAACATTGTTTTGAACATCATGGAAACAGAGGTACGCAGGTAAACTAGCATTACAAACTTGGTAAATTTGGAAACTTAGGATTTCTCTAAATATTAGGTCTTATTTGAATATAATTTTAGTTTATTATTTTTATATGTTATGATATTTGGTTTAGATCGAAGTGATCAAATAGGAAGTGACTTTTTTTTTTAATTCTCAATTGGGTTAATTCAAATGGTTAGGAATAATCTCATTGCAGATGTTTTATTGATTCAATCCTATCCTCCATACATGATATACTCACAAAATTTATCTAAATCTTGTTAAATTATAATTGGATGGCTTTAAATTGTTATATTGATTGATTTGTTTGAAGAGATAAAAACTTTGCCAATATTAGTTAAATCCAAATCAATGTATAAGATTAAATAACTAATTACAGACATCATACCAATATAAATAATGTATTATGATCAATGACCCTTTTGACGAAAATTAGGTCTTTTTTGGTTTATAACCCACAATTGCATTCAGCCTTCACTACCTTTCATATTTGAGTTCATTTTGGAGCCACCAGACCCATTCCTTTCTCACCCTCTTTGTCAACTTGTCTCACCAAAACCAGAAATTAATTATTACTCGTAAATTTCATGCATTATTTATTCAAAATTTATAATATGAAAATTTATATAAGTCAGATCAGGTGGTGGGTGTGGGTCTGTTGTGATTTTGATTTGAAGAGACACTCGAACAAGACATCATATGGGAACTGGCGTTCCTATTCCCTCAGAAACATCGTCCCCCTTTAGTGTTAAACACCAAGTAGGGCCCTTTTTAAAGTGCTTTTGTCAAGCCTTTTTCTTTTTCACAGTCGCTTTTTATTTTTTTACTTTCCTTTTGTAATATAAGGAACATTTGCACGTGTAAACTGTCAGAACACAGTGTTCAACCTCAAACGTAAAAGACAAGAAAAATTCACCATGCCCCCTTGTGTAATCCTTTTTTTGTTGTCTCGGGACTCTGCTTCTTCTTCTGCTTCTACCGAGTTGAAGTTGAAAGCAATTTAGAGAGGGAATATAATTGTCAATAATTGTTTTTATGTTGTACAAATTAAGGTTGTATTTGTAAATCGATGTACTTTATTTTTCACACATGTTATAGTATTTGACTTAAAAGGGTGAAAATAACTATATAGACTTTTATGGGAATGATCGGAAGTATTTTCCCAGAAATGTCTTTCATTTTAAGCATTTCTCGTGGAAGTGTCAGTAAAGGTTGGTATGATTTAAGATTTCCAATACCATTGGGGTCTAGTTGTTACATCTTTAAAGTTTAAGGGACAAAGGAAAAAGTTATTTATTACGGTTGACTAGGATGGAGTTGGGGCCGTGAAAATATACATCCAAATGTGTACTTTATACTGCGTAATATAAAGTTTCAAAAGTTACACATTCAATTACAAAATGAATGTCGTGTAACTAATACTAGTGTGTTGGACAGGAAATGTATTTTATGCCCAAATAGTTTAAGTGATAAAAAAAGAAAATCAAGTGTGAGAGCATGAATTCAAGCCATTAATAAAATATTAAAATCAAATTTTTAATTTATATGTTGTTAGAAGATGATTACGGGGCGGAGATTTACTTAGTGTGTTGGTTCAGTCGTAAATATTAGTCTGATTTAAATAAAATTTTTTTTGTTAATTTTTTTTTATTTATCAAAATAATTAAAGAGAATAGTATTATGAGTATACGGATTTTTATCGAAATGGTAAAACTTATGGTACTTTGTATGATATGGGAAATGGAATCTCAATGACCAAGAAGCAACAGTACAAACAACAACTACTGTTGTGCTTCAAAACAGCAATAATGTAGTGAGGCTGTGGGGTCTTTTATTCACTTATTCAAATTTTATATCATATAAAAAAACCCAGAAATATATACATGAAAACCACATTGGAAATCGAATAGAGATCCTGAAACCAACATTCCACCTGCCTATAAAGATTGAAAACGCAGAGATTCTTCTGCCATGCAACAATGGGTAGCAGTTTTACCCCTTTTTGTGCTTTGTTACCGAACAAACGAGATAATTTCATTTTAAAATATTCACAGCTTTTAAGGAAGATATCATCAGTCTCTTTACATAATATTATATGATTAGGTTTGTTGGTTGAAATGCAAGCACAAATTGTTAGTTTAATTATTCTAATTAGAGACAAAGACAATTTAATAATGATTCCTTAATCCCGACATATAATCTATCACATCCCCACTTTGCCTTGTGTAATTTCATTGACATTGGTGAATATACGTACACTAAAAAATTTCTTTTCACATACACCATTGTCTTGTCATTGTTGAAGACAAACAACCCCTTAGGCCATTTTCTTCATCTGCAACTGCGACAGACCAGTGTTCATTACTTACTATGATTAGACTATGAAGGGAAAGGGAGAGGAAAATAAGCAGTTAATATTATCAATGCTTGTACCAGTACTGCATAAATCAAACCCTGAGCTTGAAACATTAAGATTACGAATTTGGGTACTCTTATGGCGGAATCTGTGTACGTGCCTGCTTAAAACTTTTAATGTCAGTAGAATTTAACAACGCCAGAGAAGGAAGAAAAGAGAAAGAACCAGGAATATATATATATATATATATATATATATATATATATTATACAGATAACATAACTTGCACTTTTGTATAAAAGGGCACATTTTAATTACAGCCTTTAGTTCCAATCTGTCTCCATTATTAACAAACTTGCGTTACTGCAAGAAAAAGAGGGAGAGAGAGAGAAAGATAATGGAGACAGATCTTCTTGGTAATCTAACTCACGAGGGACTAACATTCCCAAGGTTCCATGCTGTCTCCTCACAGAGAAAGCAAAATCATAATCATAATAACAACAATACGCTAATATTATAAGCATCCATTAAAGCAAGTTACAGAGAGTTAAATAACTAATATTATATATATTTGATGAGAGGAAGTCTGTATTTTGAATTATGTCTTGTGTTTTAGGGAATGAAGAGCTTGTTGCCACACTTGCAACGCCAAGCTTCAGGGTAGTACTCTAATGGCATAGTCATACCAGGCTGAATGGGCACGTGAACCGGTTTACAAGGAGAACAATTTCCACACTTGGATCTACACGTGGGTGGTGAAGAACCAGGACCACTGAGTCGCTTCTGAGCCTGCACACCTCCCTCCAACCACTCTGAGTTGGAACCTCCGCTACCTGAAACGTAACATCAAGCCTTTAATGAGTACTACTGTTGTGTGAGCGAAATTTGCAAAGAGAAGGTCACTAGCTAGCTCACTCACCCAGTTGAGTTAGTAAAAAGAAGAGAAATGTAAAGGCAGTGAGAGATGGCAGGTGGCTCTCGTGGTGGCGCCGCATCGCCTGAGACAAAGAGTAATGAGAGTGGGGAAGACTGGAAGAGAGAGGAAGAAGGAGAGACGAGAGGTGAAATGTGGTTGATGTAATTGAAAGAAGAATTTAGGTATTTGGGTTTGAGCCGAGCGTGTGAGAGAGTCCAAGTCAAAGAGACAGAGATGGACATAAGATTAGAAAGAGAGTTGTTTGTTTTATTGTTTATCAACAGGGATTGGGTGGGGACTACCTGGGGGAAGGCTGAATGATTGTGATGGATGGATGCTGGCTGGCTTCTACTTCACTCCTTTTTCAAATGCTGTTATTTACCACCATTCCTTCATTTACTGGTTTACCATTTGGATTTTACGTTTTTACACTGAGAACTCTTTTTCTTGTGTACGTGCGTTGTGTTTGGTTCCTTGGAAAGGAAATGTAAAATGGTTAACCAGAAAGTCAAAGTTTTCCTGTTGACTCTCAAATGGTCTGATTTTATAGGGGAATTGAGCAGTTGAATAAATTAGGGCTGGACCCAATTTGAATTTACTTAGATTGGATAACCAATTTAATTCAATTTAGCTTGATTCAACTCATGAGTTGATAAATAATTTGATTCGATTCAGTTTGAACTAGACTCTTAACTCAATTCAAATTATGTTAAGTAGTTATTAAAACGATATTATTTTGTAAATAAATCACTGATTCAAATCATAAATTTGAGTTAAAATTGAATCAAATAATTTTTATTTAAATTAAATTAAAATCATCTTTAATTTTGGTTTGATGAACTCCAACTAAATTATTTTCTATTCAAATCAAATTTGAACAAAGAAATATTCGAATTCAACTCAATTTGCATCAACCCCTAGTTGAATTGAGAAAATTAAAACTGTATTTATTCAATACAAATCAATTTAGACGAATAAAGTTTTGAGAGTGTAAACGTTGTTAACAAGGGAAAAGAGGGGTGTCGAGGGGGGTGGGACGAGAACTTCTGGAGTGAAGCCCTAACACCAAGCCTACTATTGTTTAATACAAGCCCTCTTACTTTCACCGGGCCCCCATTTCCATACAAACATATACTACAAAACGTTCCTTCTTTTTCTTTTCATTTTTTGTTGGGTAGTATTTAAGGCAAAACGACTGACTGACTGGGCCAGGAATTCAGGTTCAGCACCTACGTGAAGGTGGCTGCCTGCCTCGCCTGCTCAACTCATGTGCGTTTCCTATGGCGACCGCCCAGAAAAAAGACCATATTATCAACTTAACTTCACTGTTTCCCTCTGGAGACACCCCCAAATTTGGCTTCTTTATTACGTTTTCAGTCCTGTTTAATGTTTTTTTCTTTCTTTTTAAAAGATAATTGAGTAGAAAACATACAATAATCATGTAAAAATTGTTCAGGGGACTGCTCACAATAAGTGGGCCTGAGTGGGACAGAAAAAAGTCCAGAAGGCCAGGCTAAGAGGCCTATGATTGACCCATTTTTGGCCCCCTGATTTGAACAAATGGGGCTGGAAGAGAGACAACCACCAGAGGATTAAAAAACAACCATTGCTTTCAAGTCATCGGGATCGGAAACTAGAAAGGGACATTTCAATTTTACGGCACCTTCATTGTTATTAGGCAAGTTAAAATTTCAAATAGGATAAAAACTGAATTTTAACTTTTACCAGTTTTATTAATCTTTTGTATTATCTAATCTTTAGATTTTTTTTTAACTGTATTTCAATTTTCAAATATAGCATTTTAAAATAATATTACCACTTTATGTGACAACTTGACCAAATTTTAGTGAGAATTAAATTACTGTCAATGAAAAATATGAAGAGATTATATAAATAAAAAAGTAAATAATAAAATTGAATATTATATATATATATTTTTTTACTTTTTGTGTGTAAAAATAAAATAGTGCAGAAAATATATAAAGTCTGAACTCAACGAAACCTAAATTTCTGCTAGATGAGATATTTTTTAACCCCACTAACACTTGCATGGCTCGAAAAGCAATTAAAAAAATAATTAAGTCCACTAAACGCTCCGATAATAATAATTACTTGTCTAAAACAAGGCAGGCAGGTGATTACGTGGCAGCGTAGGGAGCATCGTTGCTCCTAAAGGACTCCTAAACAAGGCAAAGCACAGGCGCCGCGGACATTCTCTCTTTCTCTCCCTCTACAGACTTACTCATTCACTCATTCACTTCTTCCTTTTCTCATTTTAAACCTTAACATCCTTTAATAATTACCATATTGTTGAAATCACTGCCACTGACCCTTGACGAACCAATTTCTCGGCGGAATCTGACGGCATGGACGACGGAATGACGTCATGCCGGTCAATTCTTGACAAACCCTACAGTCAACTCACTGAGGAAGACATTTCACAGGTCACCCGGGAAGATTGCCGCAAATTTCTCAAAGAAAAAGGTTTTATTTCTTCTCGCTCTCTCTCTTTTTTTTTTTTTTTTTTCCTATTCTCTTCTTTCTTAATTTCCGGTACCTGAGCCCAAACGCTTAAACCATTAAATAATGTTTCAATACGTGGCGCAACAGGAATGCGCAGACCTTCTTGGAACAAATCTCAGGCTATTCAGCAAGTGATTTCCCTAAAAGCTTTGCTCGAAAATGGGGAAGATTCCGGCGTCGGTTCCGGCTCTGTAAGGAAAGTTTTAGTCTCGCAGCCTGAAAATGCACGGCGCGTGAGTACACACTTTCCTTCGTCTGTACTATTTTGTTATGAATCATATGTTTGTTGTTCAAATAATGAAAGCTTTATATATAGGCGACTTCGAATTCAGGTGATTCGGTGAAGGAACAGAGCACTCCGGTATTGGGAGACGAAAATGGTGCGTACAGGAGGAAGGATCCACCCAAATGCGCCGCCAACACTGATAACGAGTCACCTCCTTCTAGGTCTATTTCGTTACTCCTGTGCTTTCTTTTTCTTTTTTAAATTTTTTTTCAAAGTTTTTTAAATTTATAAAAAGTACAAATTAGTGAATTTATAATTTCATTGTGATAATTGAGTCTGTTGACGATTAGTATGTTTGGAACTTCAGTCTGTTTCAATTATGATGCAGCATAACATTTGAGTCTAGATTAAATGTTACAAAATTTCATTTATGATGTAATTTAGTGTAAGTATTAAAACTGTGACTGCAGAAATCCCGGTGAAGCAAATGGGTTGGTTGGACAAATGATAATTTTCTATTGTGGCAAGGTGAATGTGTATGATGGAGTGCCTGATGAAAAGGTAAAGAAGCTTCTCTCTGTGGATTCCTGAAGATATAACAATTCTAGCATGTTGGCTTCCAATGCATCCAAATGTGGATTTGCAGGCACGGGCAATTATGCACCTGGCAGCAACTCCAATTGATATTCCTCAAGATGGTCCATTTAGTGGAGTTGCAGCATTTAGATCTGTTCCATGCCATTTACAGGCAGCTAGTGAACGACATGGAATTGTTCCTCCTGCCATGATCTCGCATGCCATCCAAGCAGGTAGGATTTAGCATGGACAGGTCCACTGTCCTTCTGTGATCAATAGAATTTATTGACTGGGATTTTCTATGTTGTTTGAACACCATGTTGAAGCTGCATTTTAGTGAATTAAATAGTAGATCGTAGAAATATGTCTAGACTTCTCCATCTTTTCATCCTATGGTAGGACAGTTCTTTTCGGAAAGAACATGTTTAAAGCATTGAAATTAAATGAAAAGACATCATTAATAGTTTGTCAGTATTCTGTTTACATAACAACGACAAGTTTTACCATCTTTTTTTTTTGCATAGATGGCATGCGCCACTTTAATGGAAAAATTATTTGGATTGCATTCCTGATCCTTCCCTTTTAAAGTTTGTCACATGGAGTCTAAGTCTGTAAGTTCATATCCATCTGTAATAACCTTTTTCCCTGGAAAACACAGGAGTGAACTTTTAAAGTTTCTTGCATCAAGATAGTTCCAGTGATTTTACTCAATTTACCATACAAGCATTTCATTTGAATGGTTAACTAAGTGGTAATTATGATTGACTTTCACAGAGAAGGTGGCAGAATGTCCTCAGGAATATAGGGAGAAAGGGAATGTTACTCGTGACTTGGGTAAAAACTTTTGTTTGCTAAATTTAGAATTTTTTAACTTGCAGAATGCTGTCTCAGCTTTTTTTTTGAGCATGATAATTATGCATGCTAGTTACTTAATTGCCAAAAATCCAAACTTTAGTATTCTTTATCTATGGCCAAATACTAGGATGTGTACAAACCTTCAGTCATTTAAAATATGCTCTAGTCTATACCCTTGCCAATAGGAAGAGTACGTACTTCTACCTTCAGCTTAGTGCTTATTATCTTCAAGCTACCTCCTTGTCTCCAATCACCATTAGCACCGTTTTCTCCATTAATCATCACCTTTTCCCCTGTCCTCCAGTCAATGCATGCATCTTTCCTGCTTTTTGGTAAAACAACTCTTTTTGCACTGTAGTTTTCTAGCACAAGTTTCTTTATCTGTGCTGTACAAAAGCATGCCTTAACATGATTATTTTATTTACGAAACCTTTTTGAGAAGCTTATCCAAATACTGACATGACAAGGTAACCTGGGCCACAGGGTGCTTACTATCATATATGGGAGGCCTAGCCAATTTATTAAGCTTTCCTA
Source organism: Mangifera indica (assembly GCF_011075055.1). Lineage (NCBI taxonomy): Eukaryota > Viridiplantae > Streptophyta > Magnoliopsida > Sapindales > Anacardiaceae > Mangifera > Mangifera indica. The sequence goes on from NC_058143.1 coordinate 18,307,420, forward strand.
CCAGACAATATATGAGAATTATTGACCCTGATAATGTCCTTTTGACATTTTTACCTTTCTTAAGATGTAGATGGTCAGATGAACCGAAAAGTTTTATTGCAGAGGTATCGCGAAAAGCGGAAAGACAGGTGCCTACAATAACTACCATATAATTTGCTGGATAGTGCTGATAGCCCTCAGTTTCATATACCCATATTAATGATTCTTGATTTTTGCTCACATTCCTTTCAGGGGAAGAATTTTCAAAGGCAAGAAAAATGCTGGACCAACTCCTCCCAACATAGAGATGTATTTGAAGCATCCAGTGGGGACACATGCCTCAAATGGACACTCAAGCCATGGCGACACGAGTTCTCCACCTCAGCCAGGATTGCCAAATACTTTGTCTAGTTCAGCTGACAATCAGGCTAGAGTTGCCACTCTTAATGTTGATCTTAACAATGAAGGTAGTTTGGACATGGTCAATTTGCATGTGGTTTACAATTTTAATGCATACTGATTGACTGATAATTGCATTGGATGAATGGATGTTTGATCTCTTCCTAGTACTGTTAGCCATATGAAATTCTCCCACATAAAGGTATCCTATTGTGAGTTTTGTTGTTTGGAGTGCCATAGTATGTATGACCTGGATTCAGCGAATTTATCTCTAACTCAATTTCCACAAATTGATTGTGGATGCTGTCTTTAGTCGATAAAAATGATTCCTTGTATTCTCTTTGTTGGCTGTTCTACAGATGTTCAAGAATGTGCAATTGAAGATGCTTCATAGGTCAGGTGGCTCTGGGAATGAAGTAAATAGCCGTTCTACTACATAAGTAGCAAAAAGCTAGATAATTATATTAAAATCATTCAACATGAATTCCTGTTTGCTCGATTTAGGCTGGTATGGTAGTAGTATGAATGAGTTTTTTCTTGTTTCTGGAGATTTGTGAGGGAATCATGATTTTCAAATGGCAAGAGGTTGTAGCTCCATCCTCGGGAATTTATTGTTTCTGATGTTAATTTAAGGTCTCTCTCATCTTATCTCGAGAAATGATTTCTATAGATAATTATGTATGTAAAAATTGGCCGTTCTATACAGATTTTTCTCAACTTCTGTTTTGGGACTCTTATCTTCTATTTCAAGTTCAATGGCCATGAGTGGAATTATAAAAATAAAATAAAATAAAATTATGTGTATAAATTGGGTATTGGGATGACGAGATTAGATTATTTTGAGTAAAAGATCAGAGTAACACGAGACGCTTAAATTGGGTGATTTATCACCATTATCAAATTGATTCAGGACGATTCTTAGGTTGTGGTCAAACAGTCATCTGGTGAAATTACTACTTTCATCTTAAATAAATGTGTCACAGCTCAAAATAAAAATCAAAGCAAAATACAAAGATATGGATGGAAGGCGACAAAAGTGATGATATTTCATTTGGCAGCGCATTGCAATTTGCAGACACCACAAATAAACAAGAGGAGATCAAGCGGTACGCGTGGGTTATATTAGCAACAGAACCAGACGCGTTAAAACGGAATCGCCGAGAAGGGAACTTGTTGTGATTACGATCCAACAGTATTACCAATGGCTCTGGAGGTGAGTTGGCTCTTATACTCGGTATTTTTAACTCAGTCTCGGATATTGAATTACGTTTTTAACATGAGTTTGGTCAGGCATGGTTTATGGATGAGAGTAATGAAGATCAACAGCTTCCTCATCACCGTAACCCCAAACAGTTGGTGTCATTAGACTACTTGGCAGGTATTTTCTCTCTTGTTAATTTAATTCAAGGAAATTTTAAGTGTTTTATTGCTTATAAATTGAGGTATTTGCAGATTTAGGGGTGCTGTACTGGCGCTTGAATCCAAACGATTATGAGAACGATGAGGAATTGCGGAAGATAAGAGAAGCTAGAGGATACAATTATATGGTACATCTTCAACTTTCTGTTTTTTATTTTTTTTAATAATGTTCCATTTATTGTTTATAATGTTTACAATGAAATTAATCTAGTTCAAATTTGGAAAAGTAAGCTAAATAATGTTTCTGATGATACCCACATTTAGCCAATTTGATTTTTCGTGGCAGTGAATCATTTCAAGCGAAAAACGTATCATTTATTTAAAAGATATATTTCAATACATAGACATCTAGCACCAGTGGTCTAGTGGTAGAATAGTACCCTGCCACGGTACAGACCCGGGTTCGATTCCCGGCTGGTGCAATCCTTTAGAGCTGTGAAGAGTCATTAGATGTGATGGTTGGGTCCATCACCACTCATCTCGAGATGATAACTAGTGTGTCTGAGCTCTATATTTTTCTTCTTTCCTTATTAATTATACCCACTTTAAGCCAGTTGGGTGCTAATGATTATATTATCTATTTGTTGTAAACAAAATTTATTTATGTGCATTTTATATGAGCTTTATATATTTGTTTCTTAATAAAAGCTAATTTTATTATACCAACTTTTAGCCAGTTGTTTACCAATGATTATATTATCTTTTTGTTGGTAGAAATGTATTTTTTCTGTAATTTGCATGAACAGTTATAGCCTGTGTTCTTTCATTATAAACAATATATATTTTCTGTATTTTAAATGTGGAGTGATAAGCTGTTAGAGTTTAGATCCTAAAAGTATTATATTGTTGCATCTCTGCTCACGCCTCTAGTGCAGTGGTTCAGTTGGTGAATATGGTCTTTAATGGCTTGGTAAGAACATCCTTTAAAATTTAAATAACATGTTTCATTTCATTAAGCCGTTAGCATATACTTTTGAACCTGATGCTAAAGCCTATCCACATGGTGTTAGGAGGCTCTGTTTGAGATATAACTTTGTAATATTCTGCTGAACAATAAACTTGAATGTAAGAAAACTGGCAAAACTTATTGCATCTCAATTTCAATTCCCTTTCTAAGTGACCTTTTCCTTGTAATAAATTCTATTTGCCCATATAGAAGAGTCCAAGAGACACACAGAGATATATATATAAATGAATATATGGAAGTTTGAGTTGTGATCCTAATCAAAGATCAGCAATAGAGCTTTTCTTTTTCTTTGGCTACCAAACTTTTCTTTGACTAAAAAATAATGCTGTCACTTTTGCAGGATTTGCTTGATTTGTGCCCAGAAAAAGTTGCTAACTATGAGGAGAAAGTGAAGAACTTTTACACGGAACACATACATGCTGATGAGGAGATACGCTATTGCTTAGAAGGGAGTGGATATTTTGATGTTAGAGACAAAGAGGACCAGTGGATTCGGATCTGGATTAAAGCTGGTGATCTTATAATTTTGCCGGCTGGAATTTACCATCGGTTTACTCTCGACACCAACAATTATGTTAAGGTAGCCAAGATTTAAGATCAACTGTCTTTCTCCATGGTTTGCTTAGACAAATTGATCAATGAATGTCAAATTTCTGTAGAGCTATTGTTTATTTATGTTTGTGTGATATGCAGTTGATGAGGCTGTTTGTGGGAGAACCAGTATGGACAGCATATAATCGGCCTCAGGAAAATCATCCTGCAAGAAAGGAGTACATCAAGGGTTTGACTTGGAAACTTGGAGTGCCACTAGAAGCTCATTAGATTTAAGGATACTTGGGTGTTTACTTCTATGTATGCATACCTATTGTCTATGTACTGCCTTAATGGCTGAATGATTGTGTCATATGATGCACCTGATTCATCTGATCAAATGTATATGTGCTTGAGACATTGATGAATATGGAACATATAACATAGCATGTAATTGAAATAATTAGTCTTTAATGATGGTATACTATTGTATGATCTGTATTAGTTTGAAATCTTAGTAGTACAGGCATGTTACGTGCTAATTTGTTTGATTGACAATAATATATCTGCTGATGGGGAAGTGCTGTCACTTTGTTTATTGGTCCTAATTACTTTTTGTGTAACTTTTTGCCTATTTTAAGATTCTGATTGCAATAAAGAAGGATTCTTCTAAGAATTAGTAATAGTTCTCTTTCTGTTTCTTCATCACATTTTATAGACTTGGCTGAACGATGTAATCATCTCTTTGTGAAAATGTGGATTTTGCCTAGACAAGTTCATTAGGCTTCATGCGCTTTGTAAAATAATAGTGGAACAGTTGCTGCTGACAGAATTTTGAAACCTTTGGTATATTTCTTATCCCAGAAATTCTGGAGACACTTTTGACCAGGGGTGTAGCCGAGCTCTAGACACCATAACCCCAAACAATTGGTGTCATTGCAGCACTTGGCAGGTATTTTCTCTCTTGTTAATTTAATTTAAGTAAATTTCATTACAAAATGGAAGTATTTACATATAAAAGGGTGTTATACTCATGCTTGAATCCAAACGATTATGAGAACGATGAGTTGTAGAAGATCAGAGAAGCAAGATGATACAATTACATGGTACATGTTAAATTTTTTATTTTTTATAATGCTAACAAATAAATTGATCTAGTTCAGGTTCAGGAAATTAATCTAAACAATGTTATTGGATGATACCCTTGCTTAGCCAATTTAATTTCTCATGGCAGTGAATCATAACAAGCTAGAATCTTGTAAGCTATTTAAGAAGAATATTTCAATCTGTACACATCCAGCACCAGTGGTCTAGTGGTAGAATAGTACCCTGCCACGGTACAGACCCGGGTTCGATTCCCGGCTGGTGCAGTCTTGTAGAGCTATGAGGAGTCAGCATATGTGATGGTTGGGTTCATCACCACTCATCTCTGGATGAAAGCAACAATTTCCGAGCTCTATATTTTTCTTCCTTCATTAATTTTTTTTATGTTACCCAACTACCCACTTTCAGCCAGTTTACAGCCTGTGTATTATCTTTCATTATAAACAATATATATATTTTCTGTATTCATAAATGCGAATTTATAAGCTGTTAAGTAAAATCCTAGAAGTATTATATTATTGCATCTATTCTCATACCTCTATTGCAGTTCAGTTGTTTAAGGAATATGGTGTTTGATGGCTTAGTAAAAATATCCTTAGAAATTTAAATACCATGTTTGACTGCATAAAGCCGATAGCATATATTGTTGAACCTAATGCTATAGCCGGATTCACAAGGTGTCAGTTTGCTGTTTCTGAGGTCTAACTTTGTAATATTCTGCTGAAGAATAAACCAAAATGGAAGAAAACTGGAAAACTTACATATCTCAATCTCAGTTCCTTTCGAAGTGACCTCTTCCTTGTAATAAATTCTTTTTTCCCATTTAGAAGAGTTCAAAAGACACACACACACAGAGACATATATAAATGAATACATGAAAAAATGGTAATTTGATTTGTGATCCTTAATCAAAGATCAACAATAGAGCTTTTCTTTTTCTTTAGCCACGGCTAAGCAATCATGCTGTCACTTTTCCAGGGTTTGTTTGATTTGTGCCCAAGAAAGAATTGCTAACTGTGAGGAGAAACTGAAGAACTTTTACACAGAGCACATACCTGCTGATCGTACAACAAAGTCTTTTGTAACTACTGAGCTGAATTCTACAATGTTTTTAGCTGCAACTTGATACCTAAACTGGGTTCAAAATCAATATCTAGATCTTTTCATTAATGAACAAATTGAGTTGAACTGAGGTAAGCTTGAATATATTATTTAAGATTGGTTTGCTGGCCTTTTACTTCTTTGGGAATATTACGTATATCATTAGTTACGTTACGTTGGAAACTAGAACAGGAGCTACAAGCATAGTGGCTCGACCTGGAGCTGTGAGAACTTGGACAGGAGATGCAGGTACCAAAATTTGAGCAGAAGTTGTGGGAACTCATACAGGAGTTGTGAGAAGAGAAACTCAGCCAGGAGCGGTGAGAAACGGTAGCTTAAGGGGTGACTAGGATCATATGTTTTAAGGTAAATATTTTATTTAAAAAAAAAAAATGATTAATACTGATGAATAGCTCTTTGTTTTTTGCTCATGAGGGAGAATCTACTGATTTACATATGAATTAGACTTTTATCCCAGTTTTGTGCGCCCATGGCCAACTCCTTGATTAACCCTTTACAAACCCAAAGTGGTAAGGTTGTTCATAAATTACAAGAAAACTATATCTGTACGCAATGTGAGTATGCAACAACTTACATGCTATTTATTTGCCTCATACTTTGATTAATGTGTGCCCATGAAATCAAGAAAAAAAGTTGATTACATCCATGCTTGGCCGGTTGAGTCTTCCAAAGGGATTAATGCTAAGAAAACTGAATGTTTGTAATGCATCTGAAAATACTTCTTCAACAGATGACCATCTGGTTCGATTTCCGGCTGGTGCACTCAAATGGAGCTGTGAAGATTTCCCCTTGTGATGGTTGGGTCCGTCACATTGTCTGTCATCTGATGTCAGTTAATGAAGTGTGAGCTCCAAATTTTCTTTTTGCTTGCTTTGTGCAAGACAGAATTCTGAAAGCACTAGACCTTTTCTTTGACCATGAGAAAACGTTTATAGAATATGAACAATTTCTTCTCTGCAGATTTCCTATTTTCCCAAAAACAATTTAGAGATCTGGCACGAGGACATCCATCCTATGCCTTCTCTGATGAGGTTTATGTTTAGTATGTTGAAATCAGATGTGATGTGTGGAATGGAGTAGGCATGCATCATGCCTCAATGGAACATCTCCATCTCTACTAACAAATCCTTACCTTATGAATAATACAGTGAAAGATGGTCTATCTATACAAGAAGTTTCATTGGTATTTGGATATCTAATTGGGTATTCATATTCCAAACTAGCCGTAAGTAGTTTTATTGGATAAATAAAGTCTAAATTGAAGTCATGACAATATGTTTAGTTTTTCAATTCAACATTCAACCTATCAATCTTCTCAAACGCTACATTTCATTCATGCATCCACTCAAAATTGCCAGCAGAAATGTGAATTTTCAGAGTTTGCCTTTGAAACAACTCCTCAGATTCATATAATGAAATATTTCAATTTATTCTCATAAAATAATTAATTCATCAAAATTTTTATTACGTGGCTGAATTAGGAGAGAGATTTAATTTAATGAGTGATATACTAAATGACAAAAATACCCTTTCATTTGGCAGTTGGTGCTCGATTGAGGGGGTGACTTTGCGTGTTTCTCAAATTAAGGGAAATGTACAATAATAATAATCTTTTTTGTGTTGATTGAGATTCAAGAATTACCACCCTACGAGTCACAACTGACAGATAAGCGAGGGAAAAGACCCTTATATCCATATGCCGCCAACTGCTATATCCATTCATTTAATCTAGACGGGTATTGAAACTTCCCGGCTAAAACATGACTACGACAAAGGGCATTGTAGTCTTTCTATTTCAATTACCAAGTTTAAAAGCGTCTTGTATCATCTCTTTCGCGTTCCTTGAAAGCGTCGAAGAATTTTGAAACCATGGTTGTCCCAGACAAGGTACTTAAATTAATTCTTTCTCTTTTTTATCATTAATTAGTTAATAAGTGTAACTCTTTTAGCAATCAAATCTTTGAGTATTTATGTCTCATGCTGATGTGAAAATTGATAAACTTTCATCGATCTCGGAAGCGCACAATTTTCTTGAGTTTAATGTGTTTTTTATTAGGACTGTATTTATCCATCTCAACTAGCATGCAGAGACTTGGGGTCTTTTTGGTTGAATTTTTTTTTTCACTTTAGAGAATATAGTGTGTTGATGATTTGTTTATGATCTTATAATTTCTGCAGGATGCTATAGAGGAAGTTATTCAGGCATGGTACATGGATAATAGCAATGAAGACCAAAGACTTCCCCATCACAAGGATCCTAAGGAATTTGTGTCCCTGGACCAACTTTCTGGTAAGCATTTGAGCAAACATGTGGGTTTGATGAGAGCGCTAAATGTTTAGTGTATAACCGCTTGTGACCTTGTAGAACTTGGAGTACTCAGCTGGCGATTAGATGCAGATAACTATGAAACTGATGAGGAACTGAAGAAGATTCGTGAAGAGCGTGGATATTCTTACATGGTTTGTCAAAATAACTTGCTGCATTATGTATTCATTTATAAATATTTCAACAGAAGATTATGAATTTTGATCTTATCTTTGATATCTTGGGTGTTCTGAAATAAGGATTTTTTTCAATTTGTTCTGGGATTAACCTATTTAGTGATGTGGAATATGCATTATTAAATTCTGATGGAAGAAAAGTCAGTTAATTTCAGTTGTGAATTTGATAAGCCCTTAACTATGTTTGCCATCTGACAATGACTGTGCAAGTGTGTTGTAATTTTAAGCAAATAATCTTTTCTGCAGGACTTTTGTGAGGTTTGCCCAGAAAAGCTGCCAAATTATGAAGAGAAGATAAAAAATTTCTTTGAAGAACATCTTCACACTGATGAAGAGATACGCTACTGTGTAGCAGGAAGTGGTAGGATCACTTTGGTATTTGGTTTGCAGTCAGTAAATACCTTAGATTTTAAGTTCTTACTGGTTATTTGTCTTGTGAAGGTTACTTTGATATCAGGGACTGTAATGATAAATGGATTCGTGTATGGGTAAAGAAAGGGGGATTGATTGTTTTACCTGCTGGCTGTTATCACCGCTTTACATTGGATACGGACAACTATATTAAGGTACTGGTACTGTACATCTGTATGCATTTTAGTTTGTAGTTGTGTGTGCTGATTCCCAACAACATTTCATCTCAACACCAGCCCCCTAAAAAGGAAAATATTATCTCCCTTGGAAATTTGAGTTGTCTTAGTAAAGTTGGTGATGAAACATACATTTGTCTTGAATCAACTTTATGCTTGTGTAATGATTGAAGGTGTAGTTTTAGACATGAGTTTAGATAGCTCCTACCACAGCCATAAATTGCGATCTGGATATCTAAATTGATTAAGTTGAAGCAGTTTTCTTCAAGGCAAGTTTTGATGTTTGATGAATAGCTACAGCCCTTGAATTGGGCTAATTAAATTCTCAGGGGTATCTAATAGGAATTTGTGCAGACTCTTCCATATAGGTGTCACTTCATTATTTTTTACTGGATAATGATTTTGTTAGCTTAATATGCTGCAAACTTTCCTGCCTTAAGTCTTGTTTTATTTTAGGTGGATGGTTAGTACTTTTCTGTTCTCATGTTTGTGTTTGATTCTTGTTCAACCTTGGAGTTTGATAGACATTTCTGGAACTTTAAAAACTTAAACTCTAATCCTTGGCAGCATACTTGGTGTGTAAATGGTTTTGGAACTTTTATTTGTGAGCTTAAGTTAATTCTATGAGAATGCTAAAAGTGCAAAGAATTTTTTTCTTACTGTGTACGTTGATGTGCAGGCAATGCGTCTGTTTGTGGGTGATCCTGTTTGGACTCCATATAATCGTCCCCACGATCATCTTCCTGCAAGGTATGGTTCTGCCATTACTTCATGTTTTTGACATTCTTTCTCTTTCTTTTTTTTTTTTTTCTTTTGGGTTAACATATGACCTTGAGAATTTCAAGTGGCTGCGTTATTCTTACCAAGGGAGTTATGTTGCAGGAAAGAATATGTCCAAGGTTTCTTGCAGAAAGAAGATGGAGACCATCCAATTAATGCCACCGCATGAATTCACATTCACTGCTAAATTACAGTAAAAGTAATATCACTGGTAAATAAAGAGCCAACTCTTTGTGTGCTCTGTTGTGCTTTGTATGGCTCCCCTGGTTTGCTTCTATTGTTTGTTTTGCTTGTGTACCATACTCTTGCTTGGCCATAGCCGGTATAAACCTGATACAAGTACCGTGTTAGTTTCCTTGCATGGATGACATCTAATATGATAATAGGTTGACATATTGAACATAAATAGTATTTCTGTGCCCAGTATGCGATTGTGCTGTGTTTGTAATTCTTGAGCCCTGTCAAACACGTCAAAAAAAAAATCTTGATTTATTTAATTCAGTGATGAAATCAATTATTAAATCTAAAGTTTTATTTGTAAGACGTGGAAAAAACTTGATTGAAAAAATCAAATGCAGACTGGGTAAAAGATCTGATTGTTCCTACTTTGTTATTGTAAAGCTAGTTTTAGTTGAAGTTAGATCTGAAGCCATTAACTCAATGCATTTTTAAAGTTGAATTTTCTCCTTGATAGATGGGTGATATTATATGCTGCTGGTTTCTTCTACACTCATCCCATACTTCCCTGTGTTATTATTTTAATCCCGGCATTCATGTCAGAGTCTGTGCTGTCACAAACATGTCTCCACCTTCAGATTCTTACACGTGTCTATATGTAATTTGCCACTTGTCAGGCATTCCTGAATTAGAGTTTGATACCTCGGCACTTTTTATGACCTTTTCAGCTTTGGAGTCAATTTTTATTTTTTAAACCAAACTACATAAATATCTTGTATAAATAAAGAGAAAATATCTACTTCCATCCAAGAAGGTTATCCATCTGAAAGTCAAACAACAAATTCTCTTTTAAAATATAAGTAAACTGTTTAACTTTAATATTATTGTATTATTATAGACACCATCAATTTGGTCGAATTCAATTATGATTAGATTTAAGCTGAGTCAAGTTTGAGCTCGGTTTAATTTGTATATAGCAAAGCTCGAGTTTGAGTTTGAGCTCGTGGAAGTTTAGTTTGAACTCAATTCAAATTTAATTCGGTTTATTTTGAATTTGAATTTTTAACTATTTTGTTATCAAAACGACGTCATTTTAATACATATTGGTCAAAACGATATTATTTTGTATCAAAATTTTTAATTAAAAATTTAACGAGTAGCTCGAATTTGATTGAACCTACATAAGGTTAGTTTGTTTTAGATTGTTCGAATCGAATTTAAGTTCAAACTTGAACGGGTTCAACACGAATCCAACCCTAATTTCAATGATCACAATTGTACTATATAAAAAAAAATTGTGATCTTATCAAATTCAATCAAATTACATTCAATATGATATAATAATTGAAATTATAATCAAAGTGTAATCCTACATATGTAATTATCAGAATCACATTTATAGCGGTGCGGTCCAATGAAATTGTACCTTTTTTCGAAATTTGTTTGCAAATTATTTTTGCAAGTATTCGTAAATGGCCCTATTTTATGGGCTCTTTCACAAAATATAAAATTTCGTGACAAAAAATGTACAGTATTTTATCTTCTAAAATTTACTGTAATAATGCATGAAAACTATCTAAATACTGTAAGTTCGCCCCCATCCCTAAGAATTTTTTGTGCCCATTGTTGCCTTTTGGATCTCTTTGATTAAAAAACAAATGAATTAAAAAAATATATAAGAAAGAACTGAAAAAATGAGAGCTCAGATTGAATTGCTGTCATCTAGATGAGATGAACGGTGATGGACCCAACCAACACATTAAGTTGTTCTTCACAGCTCTGCAAGCCTGCACCAGCCGGGAATCGAACCCGGGTCTGTACCGTGGCAGGGTACTATTCTACCACTAGACCACTGGTGCTTGTTGCTCTGTGAACGAAATATAATTTTGAAATAATTTATAACATTTTAGCTTGTTTATGATTCACTGGCATGAAAAATAAAATTGGCTAAGCAGAAAGTAGAAGCGTAATTTCATTATCCAAGCCTAAGAGCCAACTCACCTGGAGACTACTATAACATCGTATAGGTTTAATAATAACATTTCATGTAATTTTGACGATAAATCCCTGAATATGAACGCAGTCACAACTTACCGACATCAAACAAAAGTGATACACGCATTCATTTTCAACTCCATCACATTAAAATAACATTTTGCTATCAAGATATTTATTGCAAATTTTGCCTCCCCCCGCCGACCAAACCTATAAGCATCCAAATTTTGCCTCCCCCAACTGGGAACAAATCAGGACCAATAACTGCACTGTTTCTTCTTTTGCAAACATATTTATTTTATTAAGAATAATATTATGAATATAAATAATTTGTATATAAATAAAAATATTTTATTATATGATTAGATAATATTAAATTTATTGTTTTATTAAAAGGGTTACGGTGCACTGCTATTTGGCAGAGCAAGACGACAGCACAGGCAGTGCCCTAGTGACTTCCCAAAGGAGAAAGAGCATCAGGAGGGAGAAAAATATCTCATTGCTATTTTTGGTTACTTTCCATTATTCTCCTCTTAACTAATCAAGTCTGGCCAGATAAGTAACCAAAAAATTAAAATTAAAAAAAAAAAAACCTCAGCTATTTTCATATAAAATACTGACACCCAGTTCACATCTGTCTCTTATTTTTCAATTTTAGTCCTAATGCCAACCACCTCACTCTTCTCTTCATTCTCTCTCCTGTTTTTCCTTTCTTTCTTACCTGAGATCTTTTTATCTTTCGGTCTTTTTTAATTGTTATCTTCCATATCTTTCATTCATATTCTACTTCATTCTTTAAGGCCTACTCTTTCTTGTTTGTTTTTTATTTTTCTTGATTGAAGGGTTTTTGTGCAGTTTCAGTTGTTCATCATATAGATATATATATTTTTTCTTGTAACTGCCATGGCGACTGCAGCAACTCCTCAACCAGTGGAGGGACTTCATGATGCAGTTCCTCCTCCATTTCTCACGAAAACTTATGACATAGTTGAAGACTCCAACACCAATCATATTGTTTCTTGGAGCAGCGGCAACAACAGCTTTGTTGTATGGGATCCGCAGACCTTTTCCATGAGTCTTCTCCCTCGATATTTCAAGCACAACAATTTCTCCAGCTTTGTTAGACAACTCAACACTTATGTAAGTAAACTTCATTCATTATTTTTCGTATCTTCATTTGCAAGTATGAAAAGGGGCCATGATTCCCATGAATCAAAATGAAAATATGTGTTTGTTTTTTGTCATTCTTCATCAAGGAATTAAGAGGCTGTAGAACGTTCCTTTATGTTTTCTTAATTTGGAGAAATTTGCTTGGTCTTGTTGTCAAAATCCCATTAGCTGGTTACTCAATGTGGTTACCTTCTTTTTTGTTTGATAGGGTTTCAAAATGGAAAGTACTGAGATCATAATATGAAATATAGGAAACACTATTATTGGATCGCTTTTGTAAGATGCTGTAGTACTATATTTGTTAGTAAAAATCGCTTGATATGTATCTGGATTAATAGTTATCATTTGTTGTAACTAGCGAGCTCTTGGTTCTTGATGATTAGAGTAGTTTACTTAATAATATACTTTAGAAATTAGGCTGGAATTGAATTTGGTCTTATGTAGGGATTTAGGAAGGTTGATCAGGATAGATGGGAGTTTGCAAATGAAGGGTTTCTGAGAGGGCAAAGGCATCTTTTAAAGAACATTGGGAGAAGAAAAAAACTTCAACCTCAGGCATCACAGCAAGCTCTAGACGCTTGTGTTGAGGTGGGAAGGTTTGGATTCGATGGTGAAATTGATAGATTAAGGCGTGACAAGCAAGTTCTAATGGTGGAATTGGTGAAGCTGAGGCAGCAACAACAGACTACTACGGAGTATCTTCATGTAATGGAACAAAGGCTGAGAAAAACTGAGATGAAACAACAGCAATTGATGAGTTTCTTGGCCAGAGCTATGCAAAATCCAAACTTTGTGCAGCAGTTAGTCCAACGAAAAGATAGAAGGAAAGAATTTAAAGAAGTGATCACCAGAAAGAAAAGACGGTATATTGATCAAGGGCCTAATTTTGTTAAGATGGAACCTGAAGAATATGGTGATGACATTTCTGATTTTGAAGTCTCAGAACTAGACATTCTGGCTATGGACATGCAAGGACTAAGTGATAGCCAAAACATTAACCCACCAGGGAAATTTGTAGAAAAAGGAGATCATGAAAATATAGGCACAGAAAATATGGAGTTCTGGGAAGATTTCTTGAATGAAGATATTGAGGAAGAAGGTGAAGGAGCAGAAGATGTAGATGTTCTTATTGAGCAACTTGGTTTCATGGGTTCAAGTCCTAAGTGGAGAGAGGAGGAGATTGCATAATTTACTCCTTCATTTGCTGTTTTCTTCAATGAGCTGGAGCTGAGTTAGAGGTACCTCTCTAGTTATATATGTACTGAGTTACAGGTACCTCTCATTTGACAATGAAAGGATGTACTCCAAGTGAGTAAATCAAACAAGCTAGCCAATTTTCCTTGCAAAAAGTAGTTTAGAATTTTATTTTAATGTTCCTTGCACATTCTAGTATGTCTTTTCTGCTTTGATAATGGTATCATCATATGCAATTGATCATCTTGAAGATTGTAGAACAATTTTTAGTTAATATTAAGTACTTATTAATCACTTTATTAATGTCATGTCTGTCCAACACATATATAGAATTATAGATTGATAAATCATAAAAACATTACACATCTTATCATAAAAAGATTCTGCATATGATATAGAAGATTGTCTGGAGTGAACTAGCTTTCAAATTTCCATAGTGTTTCTCCTTGATTTTAACATCATTCTTGCCAATACAATCCATATTTGTCTCTGTTGAACATATTAAACATAAAATTTTCTTCACTCTGCTGTCTTCCAGTCCATTTTTTTATGTGGGTATAATTTCTGAATGCATAACATTGAAAAGAAGTTAACCAATGTTTCTGAATCCATTTCTATTGAATTCATATTATATAGGTTTTTTACATGCATGGGATGAAATAATTCTGAAATTAAGTCAATTAGTGATTTTATGAGCTTCAAAAGCTCAAAGCTATTAGCAGACGAGATGACACATTCTGGATGATGTTGGCATGTTGCTCTTTGTGACTTTGTGTCTGACGATACTGTCCACAATATAAAACTCCAGAAGTGTTGATTTAATATTATAAAAATGAATTTCTTCATGAAAGTGCTATGCCAAAATGATTAAAAGCTTGAAGTCCAAGTTGCTGTTAGAAGAACTTTGGAGAAGAGCATCATGTTTAGATACCTGCTTTACCAACCCTTTTTGTCATTTGTGCGATGAAGATATTAAAAAATTATTATGAATTTGTCACTAGCGCTTTCCAGTATAACCTCACAAACGACAAACCAAGTGTCACGGGCTGGTAGGCAAATTTTTTGCCGCTCTTTCATTACTCTTCGTCCCCACCCCCGAGTCCTAAGTCTCGTAAACTTTGATTAAAGTGAAGTTTTGCCTGCCCATCGGTGAGATATAGGGTTTTTGTGTAGAGATTATACTTTCAATAAGAATTTGGCCAAAGGAGCAAATTTTCTCTGTTAACTTTAAAAATCTTATTTATTTACTCATAGGTCATTAAAATTAACTAAATTCATTAGTCATATCATTTTCCTCCTCAAACTTTGAAAACTAATAATTTTCCTTCAATCTAAGTTTTCAAAAATTACATTTTCCCTTAGAGTTTTTAAACCTTTAGATCCAATTTTTTTGACAACGACTGATGATCTCTAAGCACCTACTCTCCTTCTCTGACAACCCTTTCTTCCGATCATATATCTTCTGAAGCCTATGGCATCATCGTCGTCTTCATCGATGACGACGCCTAGGAGGGAAAGACGTTGCACGGTCGGAAAGAGAAGAAGCTAGGGAGGAAGAGACATCACCTGGAGATCATCGATCGTTGTCGAAAAATTCAATCAAAAGTTTGGAAACCCTAGGGGGGAAAATGTTATTTTTGAAAACTTGGGTTGGGGAAAAATTGTTAGTTTTTAGGATTTTAGAGGAAAAATAAAATAAAATTTAAGTTTATTTTTAATATTACAGATAAAATTATGATTTTGCCTTTAAAACCTTTATTTTTAACAGCTCATGAATGGGTAAATGAGATTTTTAAAGTTAATAGAAGGAATTTAGAAAAAAAGCATACCTTAGGTGGGAAATAGTCCTTTGGCCTAGGAATTTAGGATTTTCACCTCGTCCAATTTGAACAATGAATTTTTTAATGTCCTCTCTTTGACTAGTCGCATCCCCCTCCGCCTATCTCCATCCTCGCTCCTATCCCATCCATTTATTTTAATATAATTTTATATTATTTATATTTTTAAATTTTATTTATGTATTTTGTCATACAAATTAAGGTAGTTAGTATATGATATTTATGACATTTAAAATAGTTGATTAGTTTTAGTTGATTTTATTGTTTAATAAATTTATATTGTATTTAAAGGGTACGGAAAAAAGATCCCCCGTCTTCATTGAGAAAGACAAAGAGTTTTGTCTTCCCAACGAAGTTTTTCATCTTTCCAATTTGAATAGTCAATCGGAGGGGGAGACATCGCTGGAGGAAGAGAAAGTGTTGGGAGGGAGAGGTTGTTAATGATGACATCGGACATGTCGACGAGAATTGAAAACTAAACCTTAAAGAGAAAAATATTATTTTTTAAAACTTGACATACAGGAAAAATTATTACACTTTAGAGTTTAAGGAGGAAAAAAAATAAAATTTTAATTTTTTTTTAATATTATAGTAAAATGATAATTTTGTCATTAAAATTAATAAACTTAACTATTTATGGGTGGATAAATAAGTTTTTCAAGATCAAAAAGATAGAAATTTGATAAAAACGCATACTTTGGATGGGAATAAGTCATTTGGCCTATAATAAACAATAAGCATATTAAAGATGTATCCTTTGGCAATCACTAATTTTCTTCCTTCGGCTTCAAATTAGAGATGGGAACTCACTTCTATACCTTAAATTTTTTAGCTAGGGATGTTCAGGAGAGGCTCCTTGATTCCTTGTTATCGTTTACACTAGAAAGTCAAAAAGGATGGTAACGACTAAGAGCTTCTTTTTAAGCTGGCATCTTTCCCATCTCCATCAATGGTAGTAGCATCTTTGACTTCTTGTGCTAGTGAAATGGACAAAAGGAAGAGTTATGGGCCACGGAAATGTCAGACTCAGACATCTCATCTTCTCCATTACACTTTGAGCTTCATGACAGTATGGAGCCGATTTCAATTCCACCCCGGCCCATTCTGATTTCGTTGTTAAAGCTTCTAACCTTCAATTAATTTTATGTTTTTTTTATTTTCTTTTATTCAATCAAATACCAAACACAAGCGGAGAAGAAATATAAATTATTTACCTACAGTTTTTAAAAGCGCCATTATCTAAATTTGAAATTATTGGCTTTGGCTAGTGCAGCTGAAGGTATCGAAAACGACACAAGGCACGTATTCAATACGACGTCACTTTCTTGAGTAGGCAATATTTGTTTTATTTTCATATGGCTTGTTGTAGGATTCATTATTGTCTGTGTGTCTCTTTTTGAACGGCCCTGATCACTTGACAATCATATATGATCGCAATTTTGAATTCAATACATTGCAGTTTGTACGTGTCGTGTAATTAGTCAAATATATACTTAAAGGCTCAAGTCAACGGTGATGAAATCCATGGGTGCACATTATTTGGTAGCACGTCCAACACGGGATCCAGTTTTTGGTGTTAGCACTGAAAAATATCTTTTGAGAAACTCAACTGGTAACCAATGAACATCAAACACGTGGAGAGATTGGGTTTTTTATTGGATGGTGATTTTATTTTTATTCGATGGTACCTCCTCTTGCCGACGAAGTGACAACAAAACTGCTACTAACAGAGAAACCTTACCCTCCATTCCAACCCCTTCAATGACTATAATGCCCCTTCTGTTTGACATTATTACAATTAAAAGATTTCTTTCCCATTTAATATAAGTTAGAAATTATAATCTGTAATGATAAAATATAAAAGGAAATACGATTAACAGGCTGATACGGAATAAAAAAATATATAGATTTAATAAATTTAGTGAATTGTTTTACATTATAAATTTTAGTCCAATATAACACAAAATAAATAAATAATGGCTAACTGACTATTTCCCACCCAAACTTTAATGGAATGATATGACCATACTACAAATTTAAAAAGTCTAATTTTTCATTTATCATCCACTATCGGTTAAAAAAAAAAAACATTATGTAAAAAAGCTAAAAAGTTATTTTATTACAACCTTTCAATTTGATTTTTTCTCTTTATTTTTTATATTTAATATTTTATTTGTTACTCTTTCTATTTTTCTTTTATTTTTTAGTATTTTCTTGTTATTCATTACTGTGTCTTATCTTTCTTTTTTTATTATGAATATCTCTTAATTGTTCTAAGACTATATTTCGTTGTGATTATGTCTTGTTTCAAACCTTAATATGTCTTTCCATTCTCATATTGCTTATTATTCTTCAAACTTTTTTTATTTAATCTATAGTTCCAATAAAAGATTAATCTTTTTTTCTTATTAATTCTCTCTTTTTTCAACTTTAAAATAATGAGGTTGTTTAAGTTCTTTACTTGGGTGATTTACAAATCAAGACTCACTTTTTCTTTATCTCTCTTTTGCTCATAATTTATTTTCAATTAAACTGAATAAAAGTTATTTTCAACAACTATAATATAAGTAAAACTATCATCTCTCTCCTCCTTGTGGTGACAACCTCTCTCTTGCCTATTGTCAACAACCATTGGTTGGAGCTTTTTATTTTACAATTCCTAATTTTCATTTTACACTACTTGGATATGCCTCCCAAATTAAATGATTGGATTCTACCAATCTAGTTCTGTTGCCTACAAATAGATGTAATGTTCGCATGCTCATGCCAACCCATTAAGCAGAAGATCACTTTATAAAGCATTGAGATTTGCTTCTCTTCATAAACGAACACTAATGAAATCTATAGATAAGAAACCTTTAAGAAGTAAAAGTTCCATTTTTCAAACAACATGGGTGATTGAAAGTTTTTTTTAGGGGTTAAGTGGTAAAATTGTAAGTTGGTTGGAGTTTAAAATTTTTCTCAGAGGTTTAAGTAATAAACTTTTAAGGTTGTAAAAATATATTAGTAATTAAAATTTGTATTGTTAGAGAATTTTATAATTAAAAAAAGGTAAAACATTCATTTTGGAAACCAAAGCAAATTCATTAATGGAAGATAATGACGGGTGAAAAATTAGATTTCTTAAACTTAACGGGTGAAAATTGTTTCATCAAAGTTCGGGTGGAATATAGTTATTTGGCCAGTAAATAATTAACACAAAAACCCGGAGGGCAAAATCGTCCCATACGAAGTTAATGACACCATCATCACCCCTAACCAAATCCAAATGTGAAATGTCCCTCTCTCGCAGAAAATTAAAAAAATAAATAATAATAATAATAGTAATGTAAAGTCATCGATTTATCCCTCTCTCTCTCTCTCTATACTCTTCAAAAACTTCGTCTGTAAGCTCCGTCCTTCGCTTCATCCCTCTACTCAACCAAAAATTGAACCCTAATTCCAATTTCCTTTTCAGTTTTAATTTTGCAAAACCATACAGATCCACCTCTCCCTCTCTTGTTCTTTGTAATGCCGTTGATCTTGGAACTCGGTCTCCAATTATAGTTGACTCTGTGACAGTACTACCGTATCAAACCACCACAAGCCTTGAGCAATACCAATGGGCGGAGTGCCTTCAACGCCGCGTTTTACCGACGTTCGTTCTCAGGATACCGCCGAGTACCTAATCGCCACGTTTGTCGGTGAAAAATCCTTCCCCTTGGACTCTGATTTCTGGCAGAAGCTTCTCGAACTCCCTCTCAGTCTTCGATGGCCCTCCCATCGAGTCCACCAAGCTTGCCAAGTTTTTGGTGAGTTTCGTTTCTTGTAATTCATGCTAATTTACTGTCGTGAGTCGTTGTTGTTTTGTTCGGCATTGAGCTGTTACATTTCTAATATGATGATTTGAGTTTCCGATGGTAGAATTGTACGGATCCATTTGGGGCGGCATGGTTTGTGAGTCTAATTTTAAATGCTGAGTTTGTGAATTTGAATTGATCTTGATCTTGCTAAATACTAATACATTTCAAGAGAGTAAAATGAAGCGCAAACCTTGAACATTCGAAAATTGTGAAAAATGAAAATAAGGAGATGCACGCAGCTTAACATTTCATTTTTTTCTAGGTTGCATCTGTGCGATCACTTGATTGGAATATGTTGAATTTTACTATGTAGGATGCGCACAGGGCGACTTTCATCTTCTTTAATAAATTTGTGTACCAGCTGGAGGAGTGAATGACTGAAATGTTTTGATGTTTTAAATGAGGATATTGATTTGTCATTGTAGAACATTGTTCTACCTAATATGTTGAATTGTTGATTCCTCATGCAGCAGAATGTGCTATTCTAATATTTAAGCAACTAGACCTACTATATGCAGTAGAAAGATGGTAAAATGCTCAAAAAGGAAATTTGTTTCCTTTTATCTTGTAGAAAATTGTCCTCATGCAGCTTCACTGAGTTTGACTGTCACCTAGTGCACTCACTATTTTTAGAATCCTGTGCAGAACACATGGATTGAAATGAGACAATTTTTCAGTCACAACTAAGCACAGATGCACAGGCCTCGCATAAGGATCCTAAAACCAGTCTTTTATTAGCTGCTTTATGGGCCTAATGAATTGATTTTGAACCGACTGGAGAGGAATAGATGAAAAAGAAAAAGAAATAAAGAAAGTGGTGATAGCTTCTATGTGTATTAAGAGAATGAAATTTAGAAACAATGCTTCTGAATAATTGTTGATTCATGCTCTTAAAAGCAGTTTGAAGACTTTCTGCAATGTGTGAAAATGTGTCATTCATGCCCTTTTCCCCCTTCAATTTGGGAATTATTCTGGCATAAAGTATTTCTGGCCTTTATATCATTCAAATTCTTTCTTGCGACTATGCAGCAATTTACTTTTTTCATCCATTTTTTTTTCTAATGTGTTTTAACATATTTAGATGTTATTTCTTTATTTATGTTTTTGCAGCACAAAACAACTGTAATACCAGGCATCTTGCAAAGATTTTGATTCACTTAACACAGTGTTTGCAAGAGTCTATATCATCTTCTGGCAGTCAATCAACAACTTATATGAAGGCTATCAATGCAGTGTACATTTCGTCAGTTTTCCTGAAGTACCTAATAGAAAATGCTCAAAGTGACAAATTTGACGAGTTACATTTATCTCTTGCTGAAAGTGAACCAATTCCAAAGGAATTTATAATAGGTATTTAAGTTATGTTTTATGTACCTCCTGTATTTTTGTTGCAAGAATTTATTCTTTTTTGGGTATATTAGAGTGCTTATTGATCATCCTCCATGAAAAGCTTCTGGACCTAAAGCTTGGTTTACATGTGCAGATCAAAACATCAAAAATCTTGTCATGCATAGTGTGCTGAGCTTTATGGTCTTAGTAGATGTAAGGTATGTTATCAATGCTCTGTACATGTTCTTCTTGTTGATAAACATCTTCATTCATGTAAGTATGATTTTTTTTTTTTTGTTAGTCCCCAAACAAACCTCCTCCATCAGGAGCTGCTTAATTTCATGCTCATCGCGATGTCAACTCAACTTCTCTCTGGACCATCTCCTGGACCAAAAGATGTGCACCCATTCATTGATGCCGCAATGGCTGAGGTTAGAAGGTGAAGTTTTGATTTTATGTGCTATAATCCCTAAATCTTTAAACTTACTGCAACTGCTTCTATTGCAGGAAAGTTCTTTGGTCAATTCAGTTGTTCACCGTTTGCTACTCAACTACATAATGAGACCTTATATCCCCTTAAATAGTGCATCTTACTCTATATTTTCAGAGATGAACCAGCCTGGTGTTTTGCAGAGAGTGGGATCTGCAGCTGGTATGTTTTTATCTTTGAAGCATATTTTCTATGATGTAACTTGTTTTCATCTTACTACATCTGCCTTTTTTGGGCATTGCCTAGATGATGGAGTACTTTTTTTTTTTTTTTAAATTATATGAGGCATTGCCTAAATGTGGAGTACATTTTTTTTATTATATTATTGTCAATGCATGTATTTCTTTCACACTTTGTTTGACATTGTATATTTCACTTGCAGCAACTTTTGTGTTATTGCCATTCAATTATTTGGTCAGTTCAAGTGGTGAAGGCTCAAGAAATCAACTGGCAGACTGCAGCCTCCTTGTGCTGCTTGTTCTCATTCATTATCGTAAATGCGTTGAGAGTGATGAATCCATAACAGATAGAAGTGATGACAGCGCTGCCTCAGATTCTCTATCCAAGTCAAATCCACTTTTCTCTGACAATCCTTACTGCAAAGCATTAGAAAATGCTAGGGATATTGAATGTGAGATCAGTTTTCTTATGTGCTTGTTTTAAAATTGCAATGATATTTTGTGGTTGATAAATAGTGATTTTTGCTGTTTAGTACTGTGTTTATTTTGTTGGTATGTTGACACACCATATGTTTGTAAATTATTGTCTATCTGCAGTTGGTCATGTAGATATTGAGGGGAGTGCACAAAATGGTTTAGTTGTGAGGTTACCTTTTGCTGCTCTATTTGATACTCTTGGAATGTGAGTTCCCTTTTCTTCCTTTTGCCAAGTTTACAATTTGTATGTTATGTGAGATTTCTAACTTTTTTTTTTTTTTGTCCTTCAAAACAGTAAGATTGATGACTTGGTTAAATTTAATTTGACCATGTGCATTAAGATTGATTTATTCCTAATTCTTAAATAATAAATAGTTTATCTTGTTAAGTTTCCAGGTAAGTGCTTCATTCTTTATGTGATTTGCTAAGAACTTTTAATGGTTTGGGCACAATATTCTAACCTGTGCTATAATTGTTTGTTGAAACTTCAACAACATTCAACCAATTACTATATGTCGTCATCATCATACTTACTTTGTTATTTCTTTTCCTTATTCATTAATTTATGTCCTGCAATAACATTATTTTGCCATAGCAGGTACTTGGCTGATGAAACTGCAGTTTTATTGCTTTACTCATTGGTGCAAGGGAACTCTAGCTTCTTGGAGTATGTTCTTGTGCGAACTGATTTGGATACATTGGTATGCATCAACAGCTTAAAATTTTCCCATAACTGATGTTAATTTTACTCCATGCCAAACTTTAAGGATGCCCTTTGTTAAGACACCTCAACTTCGTAAGGGGGAACTCTATATTTGCAGGCTTTACTAGTTGGCATGTTCAAAAATAAATCTGGATAGGCCTAATGAGGTTTAAACTTGGTATTTCCTGATTGCATGTTAAAGATCTGACCAATTGCTGCTGGTTGGTTTTGACTTGTCTCTTGAACTTCCTAGTTTTAATTAAGTGCAATACATCATTGGTCAATGTTGACCTTACTTTATCAGTATGAGGGCCATGTCAAAATTTATAAATTTTATGTTGCATTACAAGGCCCAAGTTGTAACAGGATTCTTATATAAATTTTGTGATCAAATAATATCATAATTGTCTACCAATTATATGACTGGCATATCTCATTTGTTGTTATTGTGGCATAGCTGCAGCACAGCCTAATACTTTTCTGTATAAAAATGAAATTAACAGTTGATGCCCATTTTGGAAACCTTATATAATGCTTCAAAGAGGACATCTAATCAGATATACATGTTGCTGATTATCCTTCTTATACTTAGTCAAGATTCTTCTTTCAATGCAAGCATCCACAAAATGGTAAGAATCAGTTCTAATGGATACTCTTTGACCTTTTTAACTCGAGAATTGGGTTGATATATTATATATTCCACAGATTCTCCCTAGTGTTCCCTGGTACAAAGAACATCTTCTACACCAGACATCTCTCGGGTCCTTGATGGTCATCATTTTGATAAGGACTGTGAAGTATAACCTATCTAAGCTACGGGTATGACTTGAAGTATCTGATTTTTTAAGTTCTCTTGAAAGTGTTAGGAGATTGCTATAGCAGGTGACTTGATTAATCTTAATCTCATTCATATGAGATGCCTTCTATAAAGATCTTTACCTAATGTTAAAAGGTATATACATATTATGGATACATGCATATATCTTGGTCTTTGTGCTCCTTTGAAGTGGTTATGTATGATTTTGAGCCAAAAGAGCTACAAGTTAACAGAAGTTGTTTTATTTCATTGTTAAAGTTCATTTGAAAGTTGATTAAAAACCATTTCACATATACAATATGATGACTACATATTTGATGATATTTTATTGTTAATCAATATTTTAGCAATTTTATAAGTTTTTTAATTAATTAATATTTGACACATCTTGGATGATGTAACTCTGCCCTTTGCTAATTTTTACTCATTAAATTATGATAGGATGTCTACCTCCATACAACTTGTTTGGCAACTTTGGCAAACATGGCACCCCATGTCCATCGTTTGAGTGCCTATGCTTCACAGAGACTAGTCAGTCTTTTCTATATGCTTTCACGGAAGTATGTCATGCCTGTTCTCTTTCTTTTTTCTTATTTTTTTTGGTGTTAACTTGGATAATTTGATCAGCTTGATGCAGACTTTCATTTTTAAGAATTATGATTTTTTAAAAATATTTTCTTTATTGTTATAATATTGATTTAGGTACAACAAACTAGCGGATCTAAGAGATGACAAGACAGGCTCATTAGAACAAGACAGCCTTGCGGAAGATATGGTAATAATTGATCTTTGGCATAATTAAATTATGAACTTCTGCTGTTTGGATGATATATTATCTTATGATTTCTTTTCTTTTGCTAAGTTAGATTATATTTGCTGCAGTCAGCAGAGCTGCATATTTATACTGACTTCCTGAGAATTGTCCTTGAAATATTAAATGCAATTTTGACTTATGCACTGCCTCGGAATCCTGAGGTATCATTTTCTTCTTTTAAATAAAATTTTAAGACTTTAGTTGATACTGCTTCATCATTGTTTTAGCGTCACATGTTGTTTAGCATGTCAATGCTTCTAGTTCTTATCCATATGCTCTGTTGTAGGTTGTGTATGCAATATTACACAGGCAGGAGGTTTTCCAGCCGTTCAAGAGCCATCCTCGCTTTAATGAGCTGCTAGAGAATATATACACGGTATACTTATGGTTTTTGTAGAATTCTAGAGTTTGGCAGATTATAAGTCGGTGGTAGGTGTGATGCACATATATAAGCATTCTAAATATAAATGCTACTTTTCAGTTTTTTTGGGTGCATCTGAATTGTACAACTCCTATTGCTTTTATAGGTATTAGATTTTTTCAATAGTCGGCTTGATTCCCAAAGAGTGGATGGCGAATGGTCAGTGGACAAAGTTCTCCAGTTCATAATTATTAATTGCAGATCTTGGCGGGCAGATGGGTTGAAGGTAATGGTAGAATCTTGTTTTTAAACTTGGGACAGTTGTCTACATGTACACACATTATTTTTTTTTTTCCTTTTTGTGACAGATGTTTACTCAATTACATTTCTCGTACGAACAAGAGAGTCATCCAGAGGAATTCTTTATTCCATATGTATGGCGACTGGTTCTATCGCGCTGGTATATTTCTTACTCCCTCTCTTTATTTCTAGGAAATCTATAATTATGACAAGTTGTCTATAAGAAACGGAAATCAAACTCCATATCTAGGTGTCACAAGTTGGGATTTTTTTCTTTTCTTTTTAATGAGGTTTAGGACTTTACAGCACTGAGTTACTGCATCCCATTCAATTTAATTACTGTTTCATCTTACTGATATATGTATTCTGCACTTTTCCTTTACTCAGTGAATTCAGTTTTAATCCCAGTTCTATAAGTTTGTTTCCAGTTGATCTTCCTGAAAAAGTAAGTATCTGAATCTCCTTTAAAGTTGTATAGAAATTAATATTGGATTAATTTTTCTTTATATGCTTTTAAATTTTGATTTGCTTTCTAATTGCAGAATAATGATTATTTTTGTGTACTGAATGAAGTTAAGCTGTGATTTCTTTTCGTTGCGATAATTCTGCACCTTGTCTTTAACCCACTCATTGATGGCATATCCTCCCTCAGTACAGATATGTGTTCTGAAGGTGGATATAAACCATATTTGGATGAATTAGGAATTAGCTGTTTACAGTCTCACTCCCAGTGAAGTACATTGGTTTTATGTTTATTGGTAGGCATACAAGCATCCCTTGCTGTGATGCTTTACACAACTTTTTGACTTTGGAAATTATGTAGTTTTTTTAACACTAGAAACTTTTCCCTGGCATTATATTTAGCATAGTGTTGGGGTATGTTAGTGTTGGGCTGCTTGGAGATATTACATCCTTCAATTTATGAAGCTTATAAACTGGAAGTTAAATATTACATTACGGCAATTATAGAATTTGCTTCTGGTTAGCACAATATTTGCTTGATTTTTACTTGCAGTGACATTATTAATCGCTTTTCTGCAGCTAGAGAATAACCACGATGAGGAGCTCAATAAGCCTAAAGATAGGGAGTTGAAGCAGCATAGTATTCTCCTGGAGCCATAGCGTGTACAGGATGCTGAAGGTACTTGGTGAATATGTAAATACATGAAATGGTAAAAATGTATTCTTCTCATTCTTTTCTGTTAATATGTTTGTGACAATGTAGTGGCCACATCCGTATAGATAAGATTGAGATATACAATGTAATAAATAAGAGGACTCTCGATGCCATCTTCGCAATATAAAAATCAGAGAATTACTTGGATAGGAGCTTTTCAGCCCGGTTGTATATGTTGGCATCTCTTTACAATGTGGTTTTGCACAATGCTAATGGACGGGAATTGAATTATTCAGACGTCTGTTTACAGCACTGACGCCATTTAAGAATATTATAAAACCTTTAGGCAAAACGAAGAGATGACAATGGGACAAATAAGAGTTGAATGTCTTCATTGGCCTTCTTGTCACGTCACTGGCATTCGGATGGTGGGAACTTTTTTTTTTTATACTTTTTATTTTCCTTTTTCCTTAAAAATATAATAAAATATTTGTTAGATAAATATTTATATTTTTTTAAAATTTTTAATAATAATTTAATATATGAAATTTTAGAAAATATATTAAAAAGGGACGAGCGAATCAGATATATTATGAAATACTGTTTTCAAATTTCGAAATTTTAGTAATCTTTATGGTGTTACCGATCTCATCGTTTACGGAGCATGAAATTGTTTCAGCGGAAGATTTATCATCTATTTAACATTTATAACATATTTGGCAGCTATTAAAGTTACAGTGGAATTAAAAATATTAGTGGTTAATTAAGTAGGTGAAAATTATTCTATACTCTGTTCCCTAAACTATAACTGTAGTCTTCTGTCGGTTGTAACAAGAAGACTATGAGCAGTATTCTTCACCATATATTCCGTAGAAAGCAACAAATTATATATAATAATATTTCAGAACATTTGCAATCAGATCACGGCAGAATTTGGTCTTCATTTCAGACTATCATTAAACCTAGGCCTTTACTGCAAGATATCAACTACAAAGCCAGGCATATATATGCCTTCTACAAATGGGGTCTACACAAGAGCACCACCCTTTACATACTCCGTGAAGGCCAAAGCAATCAGACCCAACATTGCGAACCTCCCATTCCACAGCTCAGCATCCGACGTCATCAACCCTTCTGACATGGACTCAACACTCACTCCTTTGAATAAGGGAACCAAAGATGCTAGCGAGAGTACAACGCTTGTACCTATGAACCATGTCAGCCCACCGTCTGATATTTGTGCAAACACATCTTGACCCTTGGCTAGCTCAACTGCCATGGCGGATACAAAGCCAACCATGGCCAGCCTACCGTTGATCCTTTCCGGAGCTGGCCCACTGAATGCCAACACATCTGTGAACTTTGTGCTCATCTGTCACAAATTACTAAGCAAGTTCAGCACAGAGTACTTTGCCTTTCAACCTAGTCTATTTGTGATTATAAGAGGTCTTTTCAGCATGATTACCTTAGCCTTTGGTGCAGTTGGTGTCGTCGACGGCTCCTTCCGTTCATCCTGCAGAAGTTAAGAATGACTAGTTAGCATTGATTATTCTCAAGCAAAACAGGATCTGTAACTTAAATCAAAGAAACAAAAACTCATAGCTGAATTATTGTCACTAACCTCAGCCATGCAACGCACCGGTCCGCCCGCATTTCTTCCCAGACGAGGCACATGCTTTCTAATGGAAACACGAGAGATTGGGCTTCCAAGAATAGATTGTGTGGCGAATGAATATGCGGCTGCCATCTCCGGATACAATCTTAATGATCAAGATCCCAACTCAACTTTCTAAAACAACAATAAATAGGCGGATCACTGTGAGTTTAAGAAGAACTAATAACTTACAGTTTTGGTAGTATGATTAATTAGGGTTGGTGGGTTGATACTTATAGCAGAGTTGGTGGAAAGAGCTGTGGTTGTTTTGGTTCCACGTCTTCTGGGTCTGTTTGTGGAAAGTGCAGTGGTTCACGTGGCTTCAGTTGTCCACACATGGTTAAGTTGGATGTCGTGGCTACCATATTTACCAAATATAATGTCACATTTGAGTCTGAATTGTGAGGCCAGTAGAGTTCTAGGTTTTACTAGGGCATTCTGCTGCTTCTCATCAATGTAAGAAATTGATTGTATAAAGGTGTTTTAACAAGAGACACACAACAGAGAAACTTACAAAAGCGCTGCTACTGAAATCTGTTGCACCCTAGATTCAAAATTGTAGTAAATTAGTATAATTATGACTTTAGTAATAGTGAATTGGTGCTCTTTAGCTGTATATTTTTACTCATGTATAAGCCTTGTGTGCATTGATGTCAATTGACTGAACTGCCAACTTTGGTTTCTTTCATGTGAAATTTTCTGACAATTTGAAGTTGCAACCAAGGAGATAGATACCTTCCCAGCCATGATTTCATTATCTTGATGAACTCCATAGAGATCTTCTGTATCAAAAAAGGGTGATAACATTAGAAAGAGCTTCCCTTATAACTGAACACCTAGCTTCGTTGGAGAGAGGTGCATTGTATACTTTAGAGAGTCCTCGAATTCCAAAATCTAGAGACCTGCAGATCATGCTTTGTACACACCAATAGTTTTCTGGTTGAAAACCAAACATTCTCAAAGTTCCTTGAAAGTAAAATAAGTGCAAAGGAAGATACAGTTAGAGCATCCTTAGTGTTTATCTGTGGATATTACTAACTTGATCAGCATGGATTGATCTCCCTGCAAGCTTTAGTTTAGCTACTCTCTGTTTCCCCTTACCAATTTTTGTTTTCTTTTCTGCAGTATATTTTGATTTTTCCTAATTTTAGACTTCCAGGTATCAGCTTTTTAGGTGACTAAGGTGGTCTAGTCTTTACAGGAGTTCATCACTTCAATCCAAACGATCAGGAAAGAAATAAAAATTTCAGCAAGAGTGCTCCTTTATTTTCTGAGAAGAAACAAACTTAATA
Organism: Mangifera indica; assembly: GCF_011075055.1. Taxonomy (NCBI): domain Eukaryota; kingdom Viridiplantae; phylum Streptophyta; class Magnoliopsida; order Sapindales; family Anacardiaceae; genus Mangifera; species Mangifera indica. The sequence continues at coordinate 18,336,559 of NC_058143.1, forward strand.
ATTGATAGATTTTCGAATTCACAAGCTCACACTATGATCACAATACAGAATTGTAAGTCTGATATTATGCAGTAATTTTTTTAAAGCTTGACGCCTAAAAGTTGCGACACGTGCTTGGGTTGAAATAATCCTAGAAATCTCAGCATTTCAATGGGGTATCAGCAAACTTCCAGGAATATTTAGCAAGAGCATCCATTTCCCTTTGGCCACTCACTTCATCAATGGGAACAGCATCACTAATTTCTTTCAACTCTTCTTCGGTAAGTTTCACTGCCAAACCTCCAATGTTGTCATCAAGGTTCTTAATTTTAGTTGTCCCTGCCAATTCAACAAAGAAAAAATTTACAGTGCTCATGTAAAAAGGTTTGTTTGCTTTGGAATCTATGTTTTGCAATAATGTAAGGTCTATAACCATGTGAAACCTTCTTTAAACAAAAGAAAAAGGCAACACCACCATATAATTAGAGATAAGTGTTTTGGGAAGAAAGAGCTTAAGATACCAGGAATTGGGACTATATCATCTCCCTGGTGGAAGAGCCATGCCAGAGCCAGTTGAGCAGGGGTGCAGGCATGCTTTGCGGCAAGATTGTCAAGACGGGAAAATAGAAGCTTGTTCTTCTCCAAATTCTCCGTTATGAACCTAGGGTGCGCAGCCTGTACCAGGAACATCTAATGTAAATAACAAATTCGCTATAGAAGACTGCTGGAAGGCCCAGGTAACGTAAAATTTAGTCCCAGAAAAGAATTTTCTGTGATAATGTATATGAACAAATGTCTTACAGATAAATAGCAACCCTAATTAATGAATTATCTATTTTTGGTACATACCAACATACTCTCTTTTGGCAAGCTCTCCACCACTGCCTTTCCACCAAAGAACCCATGACCAAGAGGACTATATGCTACCAGTCCAATACCGAGCTCTCTGTGAAGAAGTCATGAAAAAAAATACATAATTCATCTAGCAAGAGTTTCTAATTTTATGCATGCATCTGATCCACAGCTAGGTTCAAAACTGTGAGGACAACAAATATTCCATAATTAAAATGATCTTACAAATATGGTGTGAATTTGAAAAGGGAAATTAAATTAAATGCCTAAAATGTAAATACACAAAGCAAAAATGCTTAATTTTATCAATATTCAGCAAAAATTCCCTTCTGATGTAAAAAGACCAAACTATCCCTAAATTTACCCAAATCCACGCAAACCCAGCACCCGTCGACTTTCTGCGACAATTTCCCATGGATTTTGCTCCTTTTTTGGCCATCAAAATGGTTCAAAAGATTAGTAAATCAATCCTTATAATGTTTTATACATTTAATGTGAAAATTTAGGTGATCGGATGTGGTTTGTGGGTGTTTTTGGGTTAGGGTTTTGAATTGAAAGATTTAATGAAATGGTTTGATTCATTGTGTTTTGAATCAATTTTCATAAGGTTTTTGTTTTAAAATAGGCATATAGTTGATTTATGAAGAAATTGGATTCGAAAAACGAAGTTTGAGTGGTGAAATCTCACCTTGCATAATCGTCGTGGAGATAGGGAGGTGTTTCAAATTTTCAAAGTTTTTTGTTAGGATTGAGACACTTGTCTTCAATCCAACGACATATCTCCATTATAAATAGTCTCTTTAGGTTTCAAAAGAAGAGGGAGAAAAAAATATTACAGTCTTGTATTTGGGCAGTCATCCTTAGATGATTCAGGGAGGTCTCTGATTTCTCGAATAACCGAAAAATAAGAGGTTTCAGACTACTCCAACTATCCAAAATGGGAGGTCCCAGACCATTCGAATTGTTCGGTTTCTCTTGTAATCCCTTTATTAATGAAATAATTATTGATTTATCATATTTTTGTGTTTTAATTTTTTGTTTTAGTTGAATAAGGGTTGGGTTTCTAACAAAATGGTATCAGGGTCATTACCACATCCCCCAATTGCAATCATGCGATACATGTGGTGACGTCGACATTGCAATGTTCGTCTGGGACTAATAGGGAGTTAGCATACAACCAACACGCGTGGACGTCGAGGCTACGCAGAGTAGTGGTATGTTAGGATTCTAAATGTAAGGTATAAAACTTAGATCTTACATTGAAAAATTGAAATAACTAGTGTGAGATTTATATGACTTTGGACTCTTTCATCTCAATAGCCAATTTTTAAGGTATAGTTCTCTCAAGATTCGTATCATTTTTCCACCATGCGAATTCGTAAACTGGGGGCAAACTATTATTTTTAAAAGTTTCCTGCCATACATTTCGCATGGCGGAGATTGGGGGGTAGAGTGATGTTTTTCACTTTGGGGTCAAACTTTTTTTTTCATTTTAGGGTTTTTGTAATTTCAAATTTGAGGTCAATTTTTTCAAATAATACACTTATTTTGAAAATTGACCTCGCTTTTATTATGTAAGTGATATAATTATAATTTTTGTCTCATCAGGAACCGGTTTTTTTGATTTGAACTCAAAAATATAAATTTTTTTCCTTTCGAACAAATCCACAATAGAAAATTTGAATGGTTTCAAGAAGGTATGGGGGTTAAGGGTTTATATAGAAATGGTAAAAGGTATTTTTGGTATTTAAAAAAACAAGTCATTTTCGCTTAAGTCCTTAAAATGAGGGCATTTTTGCTTAAATTTTTGAAATGAGAGCATTTTTGCTTTAAACATATGTATTTAGGACAATTAATTTAATTTTCCATGTAAAAACATGATAGCCAGACATCTACTCACCGGCAAAGTGGAATTATTTCATCTTCAATATCACGGGTCCACAGAGAATACTCCATCTGTACAGCAGTGATGGGATGAACTGCATGTGCTCTTCTTATTGTGTCGATGCTAGCTTCCGACAACCCAATGTATTTTATCTTTCCTTCCTCCACCAGTTTCTTGAGCTCTCCTATCTACCTTGCAGACAGTGATCCAAGCAAACAACCATAACATGAATGCCTTCTGGTACACTGGATATACATTGTCGAACAGAAAATATATACGGAAATAAAATGCCCTTAGCAACTTACAGTATCCTCTATTGCCACTGAAGTGTCAACACGATGCTGATAGTAGAGATCAATGTAGTCCACATCAAGCCGCTTAAGACTCGCTTCACAGGATTTCCGAACATATTCAGGGTCACCTTTGGCTCCTAACTGAAACCCCTCTGATATGGTAATTCCAAATTTAGTAGCTAACTGAATTTTCTCTCGAGGAAACTGCTTCAACGCCTACAAGCAAAAGACTACTTTGTTAATTAATGCTGAAGTATAATGCTTCTTGGGACAATTCTGTGAAAGAGTTTGACCACAGTAAACTGAGTGCACACTGGTGGTTAGATTCTTGTATGCGAATCAGTGCATCTTAAGTAGCTTTTGATCACAATATTTCCATGCACTTTGGTGCATTTCTTCCTGCCTTATATTAATCATGTTTTCCATGCAAGCGGTCTTTCATTTTTCCTTTCTTGTATCCATCAGGGAACAGGCTTTATGGTTGAGGTGGGACTGACTGGTGAAAATTCTAAATCTGTTCATAATATCTGGCACCTTTTGATCCAAAGCAATAAGAGTTTGTCCAATATATGATCCATATTTTCATTAATTTATTCAACTGAGGCTTGAAATTGAAAATTGAATAGCATACCTTTCCAACCATGTACTCATTGTGGTGATTCTCTCCATAGATATCGGCTGTATCAAAAAAGGTGATACCTCTAGAAAATGCTTCTCTTATAATTGAACATCCAGCTTCATGGGAAAGAGGAGCATTGAGCATTCCAGAAAGTCCAGCACACCCAAAGCCCAATTTGGACACCTGAAAGCCAGTAAAGGATATCATGAGAAAATAATACTCGGAAAGGTTTGTCCCGTTGGCCAATCCCCTGGTTCTTATAGATATAGTTGCTGTTAAGTAGCTGTTTTCTACTTTATAGTAATAATTTTCAGACCAGGAATTTATTGATTATATTCTGGGACCTTCTGATTTTATTGAATTTAAAGTATGATGTTTAGCAGGAGATAGCCTACAATATTTATTCCTTATCAAATATGCTTAACGATATGTAGAAAACTTATCTGATATACACTACTTGTAACATAAATTCATGTGAAAGTTAGAGACAGTTGAATCTTACGACTTTCAGATTAAAGGCTCATGTCCAATCATTTTCATTTCCTTCTTCCAAATCAACATTTTCAAATGGATCAAGTTGAAGAGTTAGGAACACAATCACCCAACTCCAAGATTTATAATCCTGAAAATTCCAATCAGTTGGCAGAATATGCATGTGGCCATTTAGTTGAGTTGCCTAAACCTCACCCAAAATTGATTTTTAAACACAAAAATCCCCAAAAGCTATAAGTACTCGAGTCTGTGAAATGATCACTGCATGAAAGAATCACTTCGTAAACATTTCAGAATTCAGGTCCTAAAAGCCCTTCAATTATTAAAAGAGGAATTTTAGTTGCACTGTTTCCGCTTAGTCTTTTTGGCTCAGAGGTTAGTAGTTGTCTCAAAGACTATTTTCCTTGAATCAAATTCCCAGGTCAATCATTCTCTTAAAGGACCAAAGTTAGGGAACTCCACTACTTGCAAGATAATTGACTTTCCTGTAAAATCCCTAGTTGAAGCCTGAACGCATCGTAATGATAATAGGGAAAAAAAAAAAAATGGAAGACAGACCAACAGTAAGTGCAGTGCAGTTGCTGATTTAGAACAAAGGAATTATTGATTCAACAAGAAACTAAAATCCCATATACTTTACATCAATAAATTGGATTGAAAAAGGTATAAGGAATATAACAGAAGGTAGTTGATATTACCTCCAAACCCTGAGTGCCCAGTTTAACTCTAGGGATATAGATTTCTGATTTCTCCTCCATATCTTTGCATCAGCTTGATCATAAGCTTGGTAGTTGGATTGGTTTATCTATTCAAGTAATTGTTACCTACTACCAGATTCTATTGGTAATAATAGTTAGATTTGGCAGGAGTAGGACCATCGGCCAATCACCAGAGTCAACATTTCAATAATGGGTTCGGTTGCCATCTGTTACTAAATATAAATAATTAATATTTTAATTTTTTATGGTATAGAAATTTTTTTAGTGGAGAGATATTGAAGCATTTAAAGAAAAGTATATATATTTTTTAATTTTAAATTTTGTAAAGTTGGTTAAATAATTGTGGAATCCGCTTATAATTTAATCCAATTACATATATATATATATATTTTAGAGATTTCAACTCATCAACAAAAACAATAATATATGTAATAGGGTGATTTACATTTCCCACCCTAGGTTTGGTAGTTGAACATTTTTTAACCTATTGATTGCATAAATAATAATTTTCACCCAATACCTATGTTCTTAAACAAAAAATTAACTTAAGAAGTAATTTTTTTAAATTTTGAAAATGAAAAATAATTCTTTCTTGTTTTCTTTCTTTCCATGTCTGCCATTCAAGCTTTCATTTTTTTCTTTTTCTTTTTTCACTTTACTTATCAACTTTCTTCCCTTTTTTTTCTTTTTATTCTTCCCTTCTTTTTTCTTCGTTTTCTCTCATTTTCGTCTTCCTTTAACACCACCTCACATCATAACGAGCGTTAGACATATCATGGCAAAAGAACAAAGAAGTTGCAATGATGCAACCCAACATCACAACCATCAAATTATATCATGTTTTTCTTACTTTCTAAATCTTTTTCTTCAAACTATAATTAGAAGAACTCCAATTCAATTCTATAAAAAACACAACTTTTCAATGGAAATGTGCATAACTCATTCCAACTCACCATGTTTGCTTAGTCTTGGTTCCATTTAAGTCTTTTTTACAACTCATTGTACATTCAAGCACATTTCACAAAGACTTAATGGTCATGGTTTGATGAATGTTTCTGTTGATTGGTTTATGTGAAAATGTTCAAATAGGAAGCAACTATTCAAATTTTAGATTCGAGATTTAAACAAACATGGAAAGTTGAACAAGCCATATTTTACAGTTGCTTATGCTAGTGATTTGCTTGATTCAGTGGCCAAGATGATGAATTGGAAGAGGAAAAGTGGTGGGAGATTAGATTTGAGGGAGAGGAGAATAGAGGACAAAGAGTGGTAGTCAGCTGAAGAAGTATTATTTCCACCACTGACATGATTTTATATGTTTTTATTTCAGTGAAAGAAGATTAGAAGAGAACAAAGGTGATTGATTAAAGAGTTAACAATTTCAACTGTTAATAACAGAAGGGAAAGAGAGTAACCGACTAAAGAATTATAATTTCAACCGTTATCTAGATTTTATATTTGTTTTAGAGGTAATACGATAAACATATTAAATTCATTTAATTAAGGTAAATACGATAAATTTCAAAAAGTAAAACTATTAGGAGTATTACGGTCATTGCTTAGTCTTGATAAGACTCAATATTAGCTCAATTTAAATCAAATTCAAGTTAAAATTTCATCTTAATAACTCAATTTGAGTTTAACTAAAATAATATTTTAATAATATTATTTTTCTCATCAATAATATTATTCATCATATATGAAATATTATTTATCTTATTGATAATATTATTCATCTTATTATTTGGCCTCTCGACAACATCTCTAACAAACACAAATATATTTGAACTCAAATTAGTCATTATGGATTAGAGTCAAGATGAAGCCAACCCATGTTTGAACTCTACTAAAATCCAACCATACTTACATCACAGTCCAGTTCCCTTAAATTTTTGGTGAACATTGTAATTCATGTATTCAATTGGTAGAATAATGTTTGAAGGCTAACCCCATAGTTGGAAAATGTGAATCACTCTTTGTATAATATATAAATATTTTATTATTAAATACACTTTTTGTGAACATAATGTTAATTGTTGCGACTACGACCCAAGTCACCCAACTCCGGTTTGACTCAGGCACACCACAAAAACGACGCCGTTTCAGAGCCGAAAAATGAAAATCATCCATCAGCGTGAATCAAGTTAAACCCTTGAAGTCGTGAAGACCCCCTTCTCCCTTGGTTCCGCACGAAATCAGAATCCAATACCCATCCCCATAAAAAGCGTAAAGAAAAAATTCGAAGTCAAAATCTGAAGATGGAGACAAGGGACAGGCAGAGATTTGTAGCAACGTACATGATTTTAGCTCTTCTTTTGAATTTGATCGGCCGTATCTCGTCCCTCTCGGTGACGGTGAACGAAGAAGAATGTATATACGAGTACGTCATCTATGAAGGCGACACCGTTTCTGGAAATTTCGTCGTAGTTGACCACGACATCTTCTGGAGCGCCGATCATCCTGGCATCGATTTTACTGTAAGCATACTCATTGTCCCCAATTTTACTAGATCGATTTGTGTTCATGAAATATTTCGATTGGTTTTGATATCTTTTGACTTACGGTTGTCTATTATGTTGAATTTCGTTATTTATATGGTTTTGTTTTCAATTAAGGCTGATTGGGCTGGGCAACGTATAGACTTGGCGATTGACCATAATGATTGATGACTTTGAGTTGAATCATATATTGTTTAGCAACCATAAGTTGATTCTTAATTATTAGAGACTGCCTTTGTTGGAGTGGAGAAAAATCTCAAAGAGACTTCGGCAAGTCTAAGATTGATAATAACAAAACAATTTATCAATTTTTCCCTCCTTTATGGCAAAACTTGACTGTAAAATATGGTGATTTATTAGTTTCAGTTGAATTGTATGCCATTTGAACCCATTTATATAATTTTGTAATGTTGGTCATCTATTTTATTTCATCTTGGGCTTTCACTCAGGTGACATCTCCAGCAGGAAATGTAGTGCAAACTTTGGCAGGGACATCTGGGGACAAGTTTGAATTTAAAGCCCCTCGAAGTGGAATGTACAAATTTTGTTTTCGCAATCCCTATTCAACGCCAGAGACAGTTTCTTTCTACATTCATGTGGGCCACATTCCCAATGAGCATAACCTTGCCAAAGATGGTTTGTCCTATTCATGTGTAGATGTGTTTTTAGTTTATTATGATACTTCATATCTATGTATTAATTTAGACTGTAAATTACTACCACAAATACTGTTGCTATTCTTTTTGGTGCAACTGTGTTTGCTAGTTTGTTTGTCTAAACAACATGTCTGTTGCACATGCTCTCTGTACTATTCTCTATTTTGATCTATATCTGAAATTTACTTGGCTATGTGTTGCAGAACATTTAGACCCTATTAATGTAAAAATTGCTGAGCTGAGGGAGGCTTTGGAGTCTGTTACAGCGGAGCAGAAGTACTTAAAAGCACGTGATGCTCGACATCGTCATAGTAAGATATATCTTCTCTTGCTTTTCCTACCCCATATGAATTGGATTGTTTGTGAATATATGTAATATGTTATTTCTGGTAATTTCCTTAATGTATGTCTATTTATGAATTTATGTCTGATGGAGTCTCAGAGTAGCAGTTTACCAATCCCTAAACTGAATGTGTGTTTGCACTTGTTTCAAGTGTATATTGGAGGATCATGAAGTTAACTTAGATAGTCATGGGAGTGCCATTATTTTGAGCATCAGTGCATTAAACAACGGTAGAAAGTCCTCTTTCTTGCCATGTAAAAATGCTTGTGTTATTTTTTACTTCAAAGTAATTGTTAACTCGTGTGAACTATAGCTTTGTGTGAGAGTAAGTCAGCTATGCATATTGTAACTGACTTGGCTAGTAATGTCTCATTGTCCTACTAGAAGCCTAGCCTTAGATGTAGCTTACAGCCAAAGGGAATGGCAAGAATAACCCATAATTCACAATTGTCAACCAAAACTAAAAGTTCTCAAGGATCTGGCAACTTATTACTCGAATGATTTGATCTATGTGTAACTTGATAGGTTAGAGAATAAAGTAGGAGTTCTGTTAACCAACAGTTTGCCAGCTCTATCTCCATAGAAGCTTACCGCCTTGTACATGTATTCATTTCTCTTTGAACAATTATGCAGGTATAATTCTTCCTGATTTTGTTGCAGTTGTATATTCCTATTGGAGGGCTGAACTAATTTTTCATTTACATGATTGTTTCTAGGTTTCTTTTTATCTTGTTCCTGTTTGATTGAAGATACTAAATAGATATGTATACTCTGTTGCTATTTGCACCCTATCCTTGCACATTCTGAATATTGCGTCAGATGTACTCACCTTGTCTCAGCTCTGGTGCATTATAAAACATGAATTGTGTTCACACTTCTAATAAATGTCGCATTCCTCTGAATGCTTGTACATAATTACGGATGAAGATTCACACAATTGTTGAAGTTTGATTTTCAGGCTTTAATATAAAAACCGAGTTGGTGCTCCAATCACTGGATTGAGACTTTGGATCTCATGGTATCTAATGTTGTGTGTCTAGGCAGGCTTGGAAATATTTTTGTCCCTCCTAAGTTTTGCCCTCTATTCTTTCTGGATTTGCATTACAGATATTTGACATAATTAAAAAAACTGCTCTGCCTTCTATTATGGTTTTGATTTTTGTAGTTTGAATGATGTAGCTCTCACTGATTGATTAAATTGTATATTCATTATTATTATTATTCGCTGCAGCAAATGAAAGCACAAGGAAGCGTCTTTTAGGCTACACAATCGCAGAGTACGTTTTACTGGCTGTTGCAAGTGCACTTCAAGTTGCATATATTCGCCGTCTTTTTAGCAAGTCAGTTGCATACAACCGGGTTTGAGACATGTTATCATTGCAGTCTGTTTTTTTAACAAGAGGATGGATGTTATACATGGGTTTCGGAAAACTTACGCATTAAGATTTGTTGGTTTTCCCATAATTTAATAGAATTAGTTTATGAACTTGAAGGCTCACTTTTTTTATTTTCATATGCTTTATTTATTTTATCATATGTTGAGGCCTCCCTTTTCGATGTTGATTTTTCGATTCGAACATATTAGGGTTGGATTTAAATTGAATCAAGTTTTAATTTAAGTCAATTTGAGATTAAAAAAATCAAGTTTCTTCTAATATGAGTCAATTTGAAAAAAAATGAGTTCAAATTGGACTCAAGTTATAATATTAAACTGAATTTAAATTGAATTTGATTCAATATTATAATTTAATTAAAATTGATTAAAATAACTTTTGAATCTATTTAAATTAAAAATTTTTAAACTTGCATGTTTAATTAATCAAATACCTTTGAATTCTAATTTAAACTTAAATTTGATAATATAAACAATAAAATTATGTATATAATTTTATATATAAATAATAATATATTATTATATAATTAAATATTTTTAATTCTAAATTTTAACCTATTTAATTATGTTATAATATATAATTATTTATTTGTAAAATTATACATTGAAATTCTATCCATAATACTACTTTAATATAAAACTCAACCACCTCAGGCGGAACTGACATATGTTACCCACCATAAAATGGACACATATCACATAACCTTTATCACCTACCGTAAATGAATATTTGACCATTAAAATCGAGATGTGAACTTCACAGTTTCTAGACACCACGTGGCTCTATAACACAGCATGGTGGGCCCCGTTTTGCTCCACAAACGACAAACCTTCTGGAAAAGTCTATTAATTAAATTAAATCACGAGATCATGTGTACTCAGCTACCTTAATCAGTTTTACTATTTATTTAAGCTATCTCCACGTGGCGCGCCACTTTCTTATTGCCACGCCATCAACGGATAGCGGATAGGCTCTAACTTATTCTTCCAATCAACTTAGATCAAATCTAACTTATATTTCATATCGTCGCCATCGTCAAAATCATTTTGCATATCTTTAACATCAGTGGCTTCGTATTTGTCTTCAGTGGCAATCGAATCGTGCTTTTTGTTTGTGTAGTTTGTTGATCTGAGAAAAAATGTTGGCAGTTTTCGAAAAATCAGTGGCCAAGAGCCCAGAGGCTCTGCGTAGCCCGCAAACAGAATCGGTTACAGCATTCAAAGATGGGTCATTGGCTAAACACTTTGCTTCTGTTCATTCTGGCTCTGTCACTGTCAATCTTGGCCCCGCTGGTGTCATGGCCTACTCTCTTGACAAGCAGAACCCACTTTTACCCAGGTACCATTTACTAACCAATACCCATATTAGTGGTTTCGTATTTTTGTCTTGATCTGATCTTCATCACTAATGGATCACCTTCATTTTTATTTATCGGAAGCTTGATTCATGTTTGTGGATAAGGATAACACATGATTATGTTATTGTTCTTTCATTGTTCTGTTGCAAAGCAAAATTTAATAGATTTGCTGAATCCTTTTATAGATCTTGGTGAGATTTTTTTGGAGAAAATTTAATGAGAACTTTACAATTTCTGAGGTGACTTGAGTGAAAAAAAATATGGTTTTTCAAGTCGGTTCCGCGGTTCTCATTTGCCCTGTTATTTTGTTGTTATTATTATTTTTTTGGTTACTTTAAAAAAGTACTTGGTGTTTTGTCTTTAATTTCGTTTTCTCCTCATAATTAATATATTGTTTTATGCCATGTTATTGAGAAAGACAAAGTACAAATCCAGTTCATTGGTACTATTCTTTTATTGCTTACGTATTTTTGGCAGTTTGTTAGTTGTTTGAATGTCCCATGGAACACAAATGATCCATCAATTTGGTTTTGTTAAACTTATAAAATGAATTTGTTTTGCTTGTCACATTATTTGATAGAGAAAATGATTTGATTTTAACCTGATAATTTGAGTAGTATTGACTGTGCAATTCACCTCTGATTTGAGTCTTCCTTGTTTCGTTGCTTTTCTGTATCAAGTTTTTAATGGTTGTGTTTTCTTGTTCAATGGCTTCACAGATGCAATTCACCTTACTTAAAACCCAATTCTTCTTTGTTATCTTCATTATGCCATTCAATGTAGATTCACCAAGAATTTTAACTTATTAAATTGTAGGTATCTTTTTTCTGTTGGATCTGGATCTGTAATATTGATGTAGCTGATTTTTTGTTTCAGATTATTTGCAGTTGTGGACGACATATTCTGCTTGTTTCAAGGCCACATTGCTAATGTTGCTCTCCTTAAGCAACAGTATGGACTCAACAAAACGGCAAATGAAGCTATTATTATTATTGAGGCATATAGAACTCTGAGGGATCGGGGTCCTTATCCAGCTGATCAGGTTGTTAGAGACTTCCAAGGGAAATTTGCATTTATTCTCTATGACAGTGCTTCAAAAGTCACATTCTTAGCCGGGGTGAGTAAACTTTTAGCCCAAGATGTTATCCTTTGATGTTTTTGCCTAGTTTCTTCTTCTAACTTAATTTCTTCCTTTGATATGCTTATTTATAGCATCTTTAGGTCAAGCTGAATTTTATATATTTTGAGTCCTGCAGGATGCTGATGGGAATGTTCCCTTCTTCTGGGGCATTGATTCTGAAGGCCATCTTGTGATATCAGATGATGTAGAGGTTGTGAAAAAGGGCTGTGGGAATTCTTTTGCACCATTCCCTAAAGGTATGTTGGCAAATTAGGATTCATTGATGTTCTTGTTGCCATTATGCATAATGTATGTCTGCACATTGTTTTATTTCCCAGTTCTTATTAATTCTTACTCTAATTAACCCATTGTTTTCCTGTTGTTCAAGGTTGGATGTTACCATGGGCCTACATAGGAGTATAATTCTTCAATTTTAAAGCAATTAGACTTCACATGAACAAGGTTGCTCATTTTTTCTGCTTCCATTGCTTCTTTCGCAGGGTGCTTCTTTACATCTTCTGGAGGATTGAGCAGCTTTGAGCACCCCATGAATGAATTGAAGCCAGTGCCAAGGGTGGACAGTTCTGGCCAGGTTTGTGGTGCAACTTTCAAGGTGGATGCGGAGGCTAAGAAAGAGACGACCATGCCAAGAGTCGGTAGTGCTGCAAACTGGTCTGAAAACTACTGAGCTATGGATGAGCTTTTCATTGTTTTTATTTCATCTTTTTCCATGGTGCCCATTGCTATTTTCATGACTTTTATGCTTCAGTGGGCACTGGACTGTTATACTGTTATAAGCATTTACAAAAACTAAGACCGCATTCATGCAACAACATTTTTAAAATTAAGCCTAGGCTGTGTGTCGCAGACGGCAGAATAATATTTAACTTGCACAAAGACTTGCTGATATTTCCTAAAGTTTTTGTACGATGATGACATTTGTTACTGTTTGAGGGTTTCTTCCCCGAATTGTTGAGAAGAGCTGCTCCGCCTTACTTTAGTTTCACAGTTAATGAAGTGGCAGCGGGTCGTAGAACATCTATTGAAAGCATAATTGAATGGATGTTTTAGCCTTCTGCTGCTTGCAAATATTAAAGGACAACTATGTCCTCATAAATATTTACACAAGCATTACTAGATAACAGATAGATGAAACATCCTTAATTTTGCTCCTCCTGATGTTATAATGGACTAAAGCGGACCTTTTGGTTTGTCCCTGGCATCAGCGATGGCCCCTAGAGTTATCTGAAACTTGTATTTTCGCTGAGAACAACTTTAAGTGTTTGTTACCTTCCTCGCTTGGTTTAACATTATAAGATTTCCTTCATGCTGAGTTAGGAGAAGTTGCCCCATTGACAAGTCCTCCAACTATTCCTTCTTCATCCCTTGACATTTTATTCTCTACCCATCACTCTGAAGAGTTCCCACTTCTACAACTCCTACTTTGATAAAAAATTTCAGTGCCAACCTCAACCCAATTTTTAACATTTTCTTTGTTAGTCAGTTTTGAATTATACTTATCCCCTCTTTTTTATCTTCTCCTGAACCTTTATCTTTGACCAATGCAAATAGATGAGTAATCAATGGTGGCATCCAGTGAGGTAGAAACTGAACCAGGTTGATTCCTTCTGCGTTTGTTAGAAGGATTGGACTGTAAGACAGGCTAATTCAAGCGTAGGCCCAGGAATAAAGGTAACAATTGCCGGGGATTTTCGCTTAAATACCAACTGTTTTTATTACCCCTTTTGAAGATTTCCTCCTACCTAGCTTACCTGATATCCATACGCTATTATGAGAACCGTCGGAGCCCTGGGCCAGGTTCAGGACAAACATAAACTTATCATTTTCCTGTTGATAACACTTTAACAAATCCTAATAGCAATCTACTTTGACCCACCTCTAAATTTTACTATTATTTAGATTCTAGTTGTTTTTGTCTTTGATCCTATTTATATTTTATTATTTCAGGTTTTGGGTTCAAAATCTTAAACTCTGATGTGACTCGAATTAAATAATATTAAATTTTATTAATATTAATGTAACCCAAATTATATATACGTTGACTTAATATAACTTAAATTAGTATAAAAATAAATTTATATATATAATTTTATATATAAATAATGATATATCATTATTTGATTGAATAAATTTAAATTAGATATAAAATAATACTTAATTATATAATAATATATCATTATACATATATATTATTTATATACATAATTTTATTGTAAAATATATCAATAATTTGAAGGATAAATCCATTTTTACTAACAAAAAATAAAATAAAATCTTTAAATAAAATTCAATAATAATTGAAGAAATTACAATTATATACAACATATAATGATTTTGTCAGTTATTAGTATTTATTCTTCAACGATTCTTCAATTCATCCAAAATAAATTTTATTATGTAATTTTTTTTTAAATATTCATTTATTTCATTGTTAATTTGAACATAATCTATCATATTTAATGATCCAAATTAGCTTTTATTAAAAAAATTCATCATAAATATATATTTATATTTATTATTATATAATTAAATATTTTTTTATTTTCATTTTAAAATTATGTAATTATATAATTATATATATTTATTTATATAGTCAAAATAAATACTAATAATTTTATTGGACGGATTTACTTTAAAATTAAATTGTAACCCTGTCCGAAGCAAGAGTATTTACGACGTCTCATTAGTTGACGACCGGTAGCACAGGAGTGCCCCAGTTCAATCAGGATTAGGCTCTCTATATTAATCCATAAACGTGTCTTCACGTAACCGCTGGCGGTATGCAGTACGGTTCTTCTAGATTCTAGGGTTTCTCTCTCTCAATTTTTTTTCATACAGGAGCGGGGCCGCTCCTAAATTTTCCCGTGTTTGTTATCTTTTCACGCTGTTTTCACTTAATTTCCCTCCTTCCAAACAGATCTTCTGTTATATCCGTCGTTAGAACGTACTGGATATCTACCTACCTTTTCGAAAAAGGCCCCAAATTTGTATTATCTTATTCCTAGAATTTCATTAACTGACTAAATATAGCTAATGAATCCCGTTGAAACGGCCCAAATTGCTCCTGAAACTCCCCGAAAGCCTAAACTTTTGCTTGAAGCCAACCAAAACAGCGATAATAAAGGCAGTAACGACGACTTCGAGTCAGTTGTTGATGTATCGGGAAAAATCGTGGAGTTCCCGTTACTCGAAACTGACCGTGATGAGAAATCCGATAATTCATTGGAGGGGTTGTATTTGTACAAGAATGTGTTTAATTTGATTCCGAAATCGGTGGGCGGGTTTGGAAAGTTGAAAAATTTAAAGTTCTTTGGGAATGAGATTAATTTATTTCCGGACGAGGTTGGGAACTTGGCGGGGTTAGAATGCTTACAGGTGAAGATGTCGTCTCCGGGATTTAACGGGTTAGCTTTGAATAAGCTACACGGCTTGAAGGAGCTTGAATTAAGTAAGGTTCCGCCGCGGCCATCTGTTTTGACTTTGTTGAGTGAAATCGCTGGGCTCAAGTACTTGACCAAGCTCTCTGTTTGCCACTTCTCTATAAGGTTAGTTTTGAAGTTTTTAGTTTGGTTTTATATTTGGGTCTACTTTTGAGATTACTTTGTAGAATATATTGATTGAAATTTCTATTGGCTGTGACATAGATAAACACTCATTGAGAGCTTACACTTGGTTCTATATTTCCTGGAGATAAGCTGTTTGTGGTTGACCTCGTAGTTTGACAAAAATTGCTTGCCTAGCCCAGTGTAGGAACTGGAGTACGCTCTGTTTTTGTGCGTTAACTGATTAAGATTTCACAGTAGGTTTGTTTTTAATTTATGAGTAATAAATTGAAAGCTGATATCATTAAGGACTTCTATGAGGATTTGGGAGATTTGGTATTCAAAAATACTTAAGCCGAGAAAATCTGCTTCAAAGCAATAGCATTGGCATATTTTGTGTAAAAAGGGAAGCTGAAGATTTTAATTATTTTTTCCTCCAGTGTCTTGTAGCTTTTTTTATGGTTTAAAATAGTTGACTGGCGTGTTATTAAAGATCATGGTTATATTGGGTGAGAAAAAGTTGTTTTACTTTGGGAATGCTGCTTTTAGGTAATTTGGATGGAGGAATATGGATATCTGCATATATGCATGAAACTCGGAGCAGCAATAGGAAAGAATTCCTGCTATTGCACCTTTATGTGCTGCTGTTCTGTGTTAGCTTTTTTGTAGTTTTTTAATTCCTTTTTGTGGATTTTTTTGTAGTGAATTCTCAAATCTAGTTTATTTTGTTCAGTGGACGTCTGGTTCATCCATATGCGTATCAATATTATTTGATTGCACCTTTATAGAGTATTATCCCCAAAAAAAAAAAAAAATCTGTGCAATTTAATATCACTTTTGTTGCATCACCTTTTACCGGTAATGCACCAAAGTAGCATTTTAAATCTTACAAAAATACAGGTATTAACAAAGAAATTAAATGGCAGAAAATTCTGTTGTTCTAGTTTAGTTGATTCAATTTATATAATATGCCTCTTTCATTTAATTATACAAAATTTGGTAATGTTGATTATTGGTCTTTGATACTAGTAATATCGAGCTAAACATGATGATATATAAGATGTGAAGAGATTTATGATATTAGCATATTTTATTTCATTGCAGATACCTTCCTCCGGAAATTGGCTGTTTAAACAGTTTGGAGCACTTCAATCTTTCATTCAACAAGATGAAATATTTGCCAACTGAAATGAGTTACTTGAAGGCCTTGATATCTTTGAAGGTTGCTTATAATAAATTACTGGAATTACCTCCTGCTTTATCCTCATTGCAAAGGTTGGAGAACTTGGACCTTTCAAATAATAGGCTCTCGTCATTGGGGTCTCTGGATCTTGGCTCAATGCATAACCTTAAGAATTTGAATCTCCAGGTACTAATGGATTCTTCAGATTTATACCAGTCCTTTACGGAATTTGTGGAGGGGCTTTTTCCACTTTATTCTCTCTTGTATTTGAGGTTGACTGGATAAGGAAGGTTCTTAAATTGTGCATTTTGTAGTTGTCATTTTTTTTTTTTTTTTTGGGTTTCCTGACTATGTTCTAAACTTATTCTCTACTCAATAAGGCCTCTTACTTTATCCCTTTTTTTCTAAGGGACCATTTTACCATTCATTAGTTAGGGCTAAATGCACAGTGACATAGGAGGCGACCATATCTTTTCTACAACATTGGGAGCCCTGATCTATTCTTATCTTTTTCTCCCTGTTTTTTTTTTTTTAAATTGTAGTCAGTAGGTAGAGTCATAATAATTTAAAGAAGTGGCTCAAGAAATATTCGGTTTATTTCTTAGAGATCAAATTTCAAAGTTCTGTGGGCCACTTGGGATTTTATTCCTCTAGTCTCACAACTAGTAAGGCTACAGGGTCTGGATATTCCCTAGTTTTAATTTTGGTGCATACACCAATGCAATTTGGATCACTAAACAGTACCAGTTCAGTCTTAAATGCTGCACCCACCCGCCTACTGAACTTATGGTTATTCTATATTTGAAAATTGTCTCGAGCCCTTGAAGTATACCCTAAGCCCGAAGCATTTGTAATTTCTCCTTAGTTTTAATATTAAGGGGTAAAGTAGCAAATAATTTGAACTCTTTTAAACAATATTAATGGAAATTTGAAGTTACTTGAAAAATTAAAAAGACTAAACACCAAACCCCAACAGGGGGTTGATAGCAATTCAGGAACATTAAAAATTCCGGCATGCTTATAGCATGTTGTTTTGCTTGATACATTGAATTTGAAATGGTTGCTCATATCTTTGAAGTGTTTGAGTTAAGTGCATATAGATGTTCGGTGGTTAGCTAACATACCACACCACATCAGCTCTTTTTTCTATTACTGACACTGATATTATTACTTAATTTGATGTTGTTATGTGGCACAAATAATATGGAGAACTGATGATGGGAATGTTGATTTTTTTACTGCTTTCATTCATTTTGTACTTCTGTTGGTATTCTTGTTTCATGTTTCTGTTTTGCAAATTTCTCATGAAAATACATGGTCTTTTAGATTATTTCTGATTTTCTAGATAATCTTTTCATATTTTTGTCTGACTTTCTATATCTAATGCTTATTATTGTTTTTTACTTCTGTTCAAGTTCAACAAGCTTCTAAGTTGTTGTCAAATACCTGCATGGATATGCTGTAATTTGGAAGGAAATGGAAAAGACTCATCAAATGATGATTTCATCAATTCCTCGGTAGAGATGGATGTTTATGAAACTGTTATTCAGGAGATTGATGGTAATGTTTCTGACAATGGTGAGACCTCTGGAGTTCTTCAGCTTTTTCCCAATCTTTTATCATTATTACATGCCTTCTTAACTTTGATTTGTATGTGAATTTGACTTTATATTTGGATAACTGGACACAGGCTCTCATCATTCTTCATCAGGCATATTAGCTGTATCAAACAATAGATGTTTTGCACCTCAGAGGTCTAGTAAGCGGTGGAAGCGACAACATTACTTGCAACGAAGAGCTCGACTAGAACGTTTAAACAACAGCAGGAAGTGGAAAGGTGAAGGACATGGTCAAGCATTTCATGTGAATGCAGGAGAAAATTGTAAACCAGTCATTTTAGGCGTTTTTACCCCTGGAACAACAGAAGGATCATCGGAAATCATAGGCCTGGATGATGATGACGGCAATAAGCAATTGCTTTCAGCGGAAGCTGAAAGTGATTTCCTTCCTAATGTTGCAAATGATAAAATTAGTTCCAGTAAAGGATCATGCATAGATAGTTCCCTATGTGCTGATCTAGAGCCCATAGGGGGAGAAGATGAATGCTC
Source organism: Mangifera indica (assembly GCF_011075055.1). NCBI lineage: Eukaryota > Viridiplantae > Streptophyta > Magnoliopsida > Sapindales > Anacardiaceae > Mangifera > Mangifera indica. The sequence continues at coordinate 18,355,620 of NC_058143.1, forward strand.
TACCTCTGATGTAACATCTATACAAAATGAAGCTGCGAAACAGGAAGTTTCATCTGCAGATATATCCAAAGCTGTTTCCATGGCAAAGAGGCATTCTGAAAGGGATCTCGATAACCCCAAGCCATGCAAGTCTCGAAAATCAGTTGAAGATAGCTCCAATATATCACAGAAATATAGCAGCCTCTCATTATGCAGCATTGAGGATCGTCTACCAGATGGCTTTTATGATGCGGGTCGTGACCGGCCCTTCATGTCGTTAAGGAGTTATGAACAAAATTTGCATCTTGATTCACGTGAAGTTATTCTTCTGGACAGGTAAGTTTTAAAACATATATCTTATGTTGGTAGGGTTATACTTGGTTTTTTTTATAGTTAATATGTGGATGTACCATAATTGTTCTATATTTTGATGTCTGTGATTATTTCTTCTTCAATTCAGGAACAGTGATGAAGAATTAGATGCTATTTTGCTCTCTGCTCAAACTTTGGTACAGAATTTGAAGCAATTGAATGGTTTAGCCAAAGATGGGATTAATGAACCTGTTGGTAACCTGCAGATTGCTTCATTACTTGCTCTTTTTGTATCAGATCATTTTGGAGGGAGTGATAGAAGTGATTCTGTTGCAAGGACTCGCAAAAATGCATCTGGTTCAAATTATCGGCAGCCTTTTGTTTGTACTTGTTCAACTGGACAGAGTGATAGTATTAACCCATCCTCCAGACAGGCTTTGGATTCTGGAGAAAATATTGTTTTTACCGATCTCTGTGAAAAAGACTTGCATTCTATCAAGTCAAGGCGAAATTCCATCATCGTTCCTTTAGGTACTCTGCAGTTTGGTGTGTGCAGACACAGAGCATTGCTTCTGAAGGTAATTATTTCTGTTTGTTTTGGTTTCAATTTTTTTATGTTTCAAATCTGTATGTTATTGCTTCAGCTTTTAGTCCTCATGATCTGATGCAAATTTAATTGCTGTAGTATCTATGTGATCGCGTTGAGCCTCCTGTTCCTTGTGAACTTGTTAGGGGTTACTTGGATTTCCAACCACATGCTTGGAATACCATCCTTGTCAAAAGGGGGGATTTGTGGACTCAGATGGTGGTTGATGCATGTCATCCACATGATATAAGAGAAGAGACAGATCCAGAATATTTTTGTAGGTTAGTGCTCTGTTTATTATGAATTTTCATGTTACTTGAACCGTTCTATAGATCTTTTCGCATATTAAAAATGTCTTTGCAGTTCATCCTCTGTTGTATGACACTTTGCTTAGTCTCGGAACATTGTGTTTGACCGTCCTTTCTAAGTCTTCCATGTGCTGGTCTTTGTGCATGATTACCAAATTAAAATTATCCCATTATTTGGTGCATTTAAGTTTATTCCATCTGTGTTTTAGTATACGTATTCCTCAAAATGTTCAGAGCCCTGCATGATTGCTTTAAGTTTGGTTAGTTGTGTCTGTGGGCTCTTAACTAAGTTATTGCATACTGTGTTATGATTTATTTTGTTCTTGCTGACTTATGGTATGTTTGTCCAAACTCTTCATCCAAATTATTGGTTCTTGAGTGATTATCTACTTCTTGAGTTTTGTTATAGTGCTAATGGGGACAGTTTGCTGTAATAACCAAGCCTGCTCTAGTTTTGGAACCTCAAAAATGAGAACCATTGGTCCTTAATGCATAGCATACATATAAAAATTAATAAAGAAGAGAACCATAATATGCAAAGAGATTTTGGGTTATTGCTTATTTTGTGTGTTTATCTTATCTATAATTTTTATTTAAAATCATTCAACTACTTTCTAGTCCTTGCTTGACTTGTGAATTTGACTTCCTGGCTGGATTGTTGTATTTTTGTTATCGAGTTCTGATGGATAAGCATGTTGTTTCAGGTACATTCCTCTTAGTAGAACTACTGTTCCTCTTTCAACTGAAGGTGACCACTGTCCCACTCCTTGCTCATTTCCTTCCATAAGCACTTGTGATGAAATTGAAAAAGTAGCTTCAAGCTCTCTTCGTCAATGTAAATTCGGATTACTTGATGCTGCAGCAAAGGTTTGCTCCCTCAAAAATTCTAGTCACGTTTATATTATAATCTAGTAGAAACTTTGGTGTTCATACTTTTTTCTTTTTTCCTTATAGTTGTTAGTTGTATAGATTGCATTTTTTTATTCTATAGATTGTGTTTTGATTAAAAAATTCATGGGCTTATATTCTTAACTGTTTAATCTGTTTCTTTTCTGCTTATAAGTTATCCCCAAATGTTATAGTACTGGAAATCATGCACACAGGAAAAACACGAAAACTTGAAAAATCTCTTTCTCCCTCACTTTGTCTTGACTTGAGACTCATTGATTCAGAATAACCCCTCATGACATCAGCTGGCTCCTTTAGTTGATTTGATATGTTATTATGAAACACAATTAATATCTTCTAAACATTTGTTCTGCCTTGTGTAATGTTTCAGGTGCGTAACTTAGAGGTATGTGGGAGTTCAATTGAAGATATCAGGAATTTCGAGTATGGTTGTCTAGGAGAGGTTCGAATATTGGGTGCCTTGAAACATTCCTGCATAGTAGAAATGTATGGACATCAGATTTATTCCAGGTGGCTCCCTTCAGTGGATGGAAATCCTGAGCGACGTGTAATGCAATCTGCTATTTTTATGGAGTATGTAAAAGGGGGATCACTGAAGGTAATAGAAAATTTTAATTTGCTTTATGTCACTTTAGATTTTGCTTTAGCAACTTTTAATTGATACCTTAGTGGTGGTTAACAGAATTATTTAGAGAAGCAATTAAAAGCTGGCGAGAAGCATGCGCCATTGGAGCTGGCATTATTTATTGCTCACGATGTTGCATCAGCTTTGGTGGAGCTGCATTCAAAGCACATTATGCATCGTGACATAAAAAGTGAAAATGTATTGATTGACTTGGATAGGAAGAAAGCTGATGGAACTCCTGTAGTGAAGCTCTGTGACTTTGACAGAGCTGTGCCTCTCCGCTCTTGTTTGCATACATGTTGTATAGCTCACAAAGGGATACCGCCGCCTGATATTTGTGTTGGAACACCACGCTGGATGGCACCAGAGGTTCTGCAGGCAATGCATAAACATAATAGATATGGACTGGTAAATTTCATCCTGTTAGTATAATTTTGAGATTTTAATTTGATTTATGGACTGTCACCTTGGTTCTTAGAGACTAATGCACATGCACAGGCAACCACTTTATTACCTATATTGAGTAAACAAAAAAGTGTAGAAGATTTATAAAAGAAGCATATCTGTCGAACTGTAGACTGGAATTTACTGTTTTATATAGATTGGTAATATATTAACAAAAATAGAGAGATGATGGTAGAAGAAGAAATATAAGATGTTTGATAGATGAGAGGAGAGAGTATTAATTGTGATTTATCCCCAATAGAGCTATTCGTTAATTGAAGAATGTACATAATAACATCTTAGCTGTAGATTGCTTTCTAATTTCAGGGTTAGAAATTTCTGTTGATTTGCATGATTTTATGTACAACTTTTATGTGTACTGGCATCTGCTTCTTTGTCTATTTAATAGTTATGTCAGGCACAAGCTGTCAGTAGTTATTTTATAAAATCATGGTTTGAATGAAAATTGTGTAGATATTCATAACATCTGTCATTATTTTTTGGTGGCTATTTATTTGTCACACCCGGTTATGTTTTTGTGCACAAAGTTGCAATTGGTCATGTTTGATACGTTTGTTGTACATAAATCTGCATACAATCGACACAAACTCTGTAGTTAATACGAATCCAAATATACCCAAGGATTTGAATGTATTTCTGCATTCAACTTTCGTAGTCATCATTACTATCTTTAATGCTTTTATCTGGATTCTAAAGTCTTTTCAATCTTGTTGCAGGAAGTGGATATATGGTCATATGGATGTCTTCTTTTTGAGTTGCTGACTCTAAGGGTTCCTTATTTTGCATCATCTGAATTAGAGATACATGATCTTCTTCAGGTTTCTCTCTCAAAATTTAAAATTTTGTAAAAGTTTTTTTAATATACTTTAAACTCGGTCTCCATATAAAGGATTTGATGAAAGGAGTGTTGTTTGTTAGATAGGCAGAGTTATTTATCAAATCATATAATCCCCAAGTATTTCTGAAGCATTCTTCTTTTGGAGGTTTGTAATCATAACATACAAATAGTATAGGTGTTGGGAATGCCTAGTGAAGAATGAAAAAATGAAAATTGGAATAAACCCAGTAGGGCAAGTGATTCTTGCACCTCTGGTCCTGAACTTAAGTGATGTAAGCTTGAGCAACTTATTTTTTGGGTTGATATGACCTGCCACCTATTTTTTAACCTTAGCGGTGTAATTATCGGATGGAAAGCAAAACTCACTTGCTTTTTCTGCAGATCCTTCTGACTGAAGTTATTAATGAGTGGTTACCTTTATATAATAAACTTGTTATTATTATACTCATAAAAGCTCTGATTTGTGCAGATGGGCAAGCGACCAAAGCTAACTGAGGAGTTGGAGTCTCTTGGATCATCTAATGAACACACAAGGGCTGAGTTGGGCGCAGGGCTTGAGAAACCAGAATCCGAATCAGAGACGTTGAGATTTCTTGTTCATTTGTTCCACCACTGTACTGAGGAAAATCCAACAGACCGACCTACGGCCAGAGACATTTATGAAACATTGCTTGCACGTACAAGCAAATTAACAAGTTCAAGGAGTTAGAAACTAGTGTAGATTTTCGATAGGTACATTTATTCCCCCCAATCCCAAATTTTGGTAGCCCCTAGGATGTCTTGCTATAACTTAATAACATTAAATTCTTTCCGGGATCAAATATTTGGGTTTGCTGAGTTGCAGTTGCAATGGTTACGGTTAGCTAGATTGTGTAACATCTTCTGTTTGAGTAAAGGTGAGTTAGATTAAATGTGACTCTATGTATCTGTAAATTATATAGTTGACATCTTTTTCTTGAAATGCTCAGGCATCACTGTATTTGGTCCTTATAGACTGACCTGATTTAGTTATTGAACAACTCCAGTTTTCCTTGAGCTTTCTGGGTTACCTTTTGATCATCCTGAACTATTCATTCAAATGAAGGAGCACATTTTTATGCATCTAACCATGGTTGGGCTCTGTCACGTCATCCACTTCATGCTCTTTCGGTGCTAATCATGGTTTCCTATCTCTGCCATCCCAATTAACTATTGATTACAGTGGTTTGTTGGGTTTCTTAAGGGAATATAATTTATTTTATGACGTTCGGTGGTCTATTATTAAACTAATCTGAAAACTATACCTGGAGAGTTTAAGGATAATGTTATATATTATTTATTAAACAATAAATAAGTCTCTCTTACTTATCTGAATAACTGATAACTATCAAAACCATCTCTTCTTTTCTTATGAAAACTGGAGTTTGGTGAGATTTTAGATTTAGTAATTGAATTTATAATAATATTAAGAGTTTGATTTTATTATATTTATTATTAGTGGATTTTGAGCCTACACTCTTACAGGAAAATTTCATATTCTTTGTTATTCAAAATATTTCTCCTAGGTTTATAAAAGTTTGTGATGTAAAACTTTAAATTATTGAACTTTAATAAAAATTTTGCCACTTCCTCTCTCGCTGACTCTGTCTGTCTGTGGGTCTGTCAGTGGGACTACGAGATTGGATTGCATTTCTGTGAGATAGCCTTCACCAACCAAATGTAGCCATTGAAAAATTTTATGTATAAATAATAATATGTTATTATATAATTATTTATTATTTTATTTTTAATTTTTAATTATTTAATTATATAATAATATATTATTATTTATATATAAAATTATGAAAAAAAAAAATTATAAATATAATACTATTTGCAGTCGCTTTAATCCTCCTGCTCACTGGACCTGCAGTTTTCACTACCTGTTTTGTAACGATATAATGCAATGTACTGCGTGATATATGTGCCAGTCTCTTCGAGAAAGACAAAGAAAGAGAGTACTTTAATGGCTACTGTATAGCAACAGTTAAGGGACCAGGACCGCCCTACTGGCTGACCTTTAAATCATAACTATAGTTTTTAATAATAATCTGAGGCCATTAGGGTTCACATATCAAGACACTTCACTCGCTGACAACCTTCTCAGAAGAGATTATCAGACTAACTCCAACACTCCACTCCAGTCCTCCCCCTGTCAAAATTCTTTATGCGGCTGTTGACACTTGTGTCCCACTTCCTCTTGTGTTATTATTTTGTTCTTATCAAAATTCTTTCTACTGTATAATATTTCTTCCTCAAACATATTTTATCATTGTGTTTTGACTAAGATCTGTTGTTTTACTTATAATCTGGTGAATGACTCTGACATAAATTACCAGTGTGTGATGATGACAAAGAGAAAATATGTTCAACTTTATGCCAACAAAAGATTCAGAGACTTACTGTTCTTCAACAGTGTCCTCGCCCACATCAACTGCAACAGTTGAAACCTTTTATTGCATTACAAGTTTGTTGCGTACCATAATCTAGCAATGCAGGGTTTTGCACCCACTTCATAACAATGGAATTCAGCAGTTTCCGGATGTAAGAGCTATATGTTATGAGCCATGGAACCGTTGCAAGTTTTTCTACTAAAAAGAAATTGAAGGAAGTGGCATCAGCAAAGTTTTGTGATGGCGCCTATAATAGTGATGTTACTATAAAAATCAGCTGGCTGCTGCTGATAAGCACAACTCGGCACGCCAATTTGGACCGCGTCAAGAAAGTTGTAGAGGATTAATATTAGGCGTGGTCCTGTCCTGTGACTGGCTACCCTTCTGTTAAGAGGAAGATGTATACATCAACTGTGATCTTAGAGAGCCTTAAGTAATATTGTGACTGGGTTAATTATTAAAAGCACGCTGAAGGATATGCATATAATTATGAAACAACCAAAACTTTTGATCTAGTACTTGTAAGAGCAATTTGAAGAGTGTTTGGTTTACGTGGTCCATTCATATAATCCCAGAAAAAGGAAGGCAAAGTTATGCATTATAGATCTTTCTTTGGTTAAACTTTAGTAAGCCAGTTGTCCTCAAACTTGGTTGCATCATTAAGTCAGGTCATAATTCCCTTATCAGCCAAAACATGAGCCTGGACAATAATGGTTATCTTAATATTTATATTACAGTTCTGACTCCGCTTTTTTGCTTTATTAAACTTTCTTTGTCTTGCATTTGATGGCATTGACTTCGATTATCAAATTTAACTTCATCAGAAGCAAGTTGGGTTGTTAATTAATGAATCTGAACTGCAAAACCAACCAACCAACCAACTTAATCCCTTTACGAATAAGCCTAAACTTATGGTCTTTAAGAGCTTAATTTACAAAGCACTGTCTGCATCGTCTCCCCTTTCACTTAATGCACGTGGTAGCCTCTTTGATGAGTACAAATTCCAGGGATACATATAAAATCTCACTTTGCGGATCCTGGAGATCGTTTGAAATATATATTATATAGAAATATACCATAGACATAATGAAGGAACATAAATATAATTAGATCAAAATCTAATAAAGCATGACATCGAATCAAGGAAACACTCGTAAGTCATAGTTCTTTGGCAGAGAAGTTAAAGTTTGGCGGGGCAATCATTCACTTAAGGATAGATGCCACTCATTGATTAGTAAATTGATCTTCATTGATTCTTTAATAGCTAGATGAATGACATCTAATTGATATTGGATAGGGAAACTCAAAAAAAAAAAAAAAAAAAGGATCCCTTATTACTGACACTAAGTATACCTGTTTTGGATGAATTAATATGGAGATTTGCGTATTCGATATCTGGAATCACAGCTATATCTTGTTCCCACCTCAGAATTTATGGTGAGTGGCCATCATGCAGAATAATTTTTTATTTTTTTTTATGGAGTCAAGCATTTACTGCGTAACACTTGTGCTTAGAATAATTTATCATATTCAAGGATGGAATATGGCAAATTAAGAAGGGTATGAAGGAAAAGCTGCAATTTTTCATTGGTTAAAAAACTTATATCAGACATCTAGAAAGAGCCGCCTACTAAAAATGTTGATACGAATACAGCTCTCCACAAGAAATCGGGAGTTCATCAACTTAGATCAAGTGTAACTTATTACATAAATATAACAATAAAACTATATACATAATTTTGTATATAAACAATAATATATTATCATTCGATGAATATTATTTTATCTTTAATTTAAAACTATTCAATCACATGATAATATGTCATTTGTTTGTATATAAAATTGTACGCATATTTATCTGTATAACATTACTTACAATAAAACTATGTGCATAACTTTGCGCACAAACAATTATATTTCACAATATGATTTGATATTGATTTATCTTTAATTTTCAACTATCCAATCACATAATGACATAGTGTTGTTTATGCACAAAAATTGTACATATAACATTACTCATTTAATAATAAATTTGTAATATTAATAAGAGTAATACTATATATACGCATTTTGAATATAAAAACTACGTACACAGATGATGTGTTATAATGTGATTGGATGTTATTTTATCATTAATTTAAACTCACATAATTATATAATAACACAATATCTGTGTACCCATATTGTATACTTAAAATAGTTTGATTGTTTTAATAATTTAATACATAAAAATTTCAGTTTTAAGATAAAAGAATTTGAATAGATGGATTGTACTTTATTACTTACTACTATTTTATTTTCGTATCTTACTATACCACAATGAGTAATTCTATATGTATATATTTTTCAGTGTATAATTAGATATATAAATAATATATTATAATATAATTGAGTATTATTTTATTTCTAATTTAAAAATATTTAATTATATAATAACATATTATCTATATATTCAATTATGTATATATATATTTTCGCACGTATTTTTGCGTCACATCACTTGATTATAAAGTTAGATGAAAAAAATTAGAAGGTATGTGTGAATTGAATTCAGTGGATTATGGTATACTTTTGTAGTACTCTAGATTTTTGGCATTCGAAATGCGATGTGAACATTTAATTACCACCCACTAGGGAGAGCTACAAGTCTACACATATAGATTCATGCTTAACATGAAAGGTTACTTTAAGATTAATAAAACAATTTAAATTTTGCTCAGAGGGAACCCGGAGAATAAAAGCCAGAAACCCTAGGCAAAGCTAGAATATATAACCTAGATCTTTATTATGATTTTTACTTTCAGTGTCTAGTATTCATTGGCCCACTGCACTCTGATTCACAAGTATATATTGAAGAATAAAACAACCAACAGAATATGTTCCATTAATGGAAAAAGATTATATATATCTAATATATTGTAAACATAACTAATGTTAATATAACGGAAAGAAGTAGAATAATTTGTTTATATATGAAAAGAAAAGAAAAGTATTCCAAATTCCATGCTGCTTTCGAAAATCAACCATCAAAATCTCAAAAGCTTTGGCAAATCTATCCAGATTTTAGCATACTAAATTATTACCTGATCATCATTTTCATAGACATGCATTATTGGAAGAGAGGGTTGCATGTGTTGGTTCCATCATCACATGCATCAAGAGAGATCGATGCTGCTAAAGAACAAAACCAAAATTAAAAAAGTTTGTTGAATAAACAAATTAAAAACAAGTCATTTTCTCCATTGTCTATATCAGATGTTGTGTAGCTGGCTCCAATAAGATGAAGAAGTAACATGTTTCTAACAAATGGAAAAGCTTGCATAGGAAAGGTTATCTTCCCTGAACAAAGAAAAGATACTTAAATGGAATAGGTATTCATTGCGCTCATCTGATGATAATATCTTAAACACAAATAGAGTTGTTCGGTTGAGATTATTTCTTCTTTCTTCTTTATATGTTAACCTTATATATGCAAAAATTATAATGAAACCATGCAAAATATATATATATATATATATGGTCCCCTCGATGAACAAGTAGGGTTTCTAAACTCTTTTGGCTTATGGTTGATTCCTCCAGAGAGAAAGGGTTAAAGGTCCCCCACTTTCTTCAGGCCCCAAGCTAAAAGTTATTAATGCTCTTACAATATGTATAGAAACACTCACTAACCTGTCTGCAAGCTGCATGGTTGTCGTCTTGGCGTGACAATATTCAATTTGGATCACTTGGGACCACGCTTACATCTTTTATTTTGTTCAAATTTTATAATTTTTTATTTTATTTTATCTTTTTCTATCCCCTATATTCCATTAAATTTCAGTTCAATTTGATAATTACCCTTCAATCCTCTCTTCATCCATCTATTTATACCCACTCAGTGTTCTATCCTTTAATCATCTTCGTCTTCATATTCTCTGTTGTGTTTGTAGTGTGTACACTCTAATACAAAGGGTTGCACATTTCTCTCGCGTGCGCCACTATCAGATGAAGCTGCCAGCATGATCTTAACCTTCCTCCTTTGCCGAGGAAAGATCAGATCATGTGGCAGTTTCATCGGTTGTTGGCATCACGAAAAAAAAAAAAACCCTAAATTTACATGAAACAAACCCTCAAAGTGTTCTGTACTTTAATTAATTTTCTTAAACGGCCGTTAGGGTTTTTCTTGTTTAATCCCTAGAAAAGGTGTGTGATCTTATCTTGTATATGATTTTGGTCATCTGGGTTTCTGGGATTAGCTTTTTCTACATGTTAATATATATGTTTACAGATATTTGCTTCTTTTCTGAACCATTTTTTTATTGATTCTCGTGTTATTTCTTCTTATATTTAGTGAAACTTACGCAGTCTTCTGGTTTGTTGGAGTTTTGGGTGATAATATTTTTGCGTCTCGGTGCACTTCGAAGATCTAAAGATCCCTCCTTGTGCTTCGGCGATTGAGCTTTAACACTCATAACCTGCAACGATGTTTTTTGTTGGTTAAATCGGGTATGCTTTTATCATTTTATCTTTTTTTTTAATGTATGCCGCACTAATCTAATACCTGATTCGTTTTAGGGTTACGACAATACAGAATAGAACCATGGCTTAATTTTTTAGCAACTAATTTCACTATAATAGCAATTGCTCTTTTGGAGTATAATTATCAATGGACCGCTCATTTCTATATGGAATTTCTGACTGTTGTCGATTTTGAAATAAACCCTATTTTGATTTAATCTGGGTAGGGTTTTTACGAAGTGGGTTTCATCCTAATCCGACTACAATAGAAGTAGAAATTGAATGAGAGAGGCAGAGATTTTAATCTTGAGCTCGCACTATTTAGCCCATGAAGTTTTTGAGACTTCTATTTTATTTGCGGTTGCTCTGAAATGAAGTCTAGGGTTATGACATATACGTTTGAATCCCCACTGATTCAACTTCAAAATTGTATGGATCAGATAAAAAGGGACAAAGACAATATGAAGTTTGGCGTATTTGTCCACCCTCTGTTTTTGAGACCTTAGCATTTACTTCTATCATACAGTTCTTGGATTTTTTGACTCATTCACAGGCTTGACAAAGGGTGGCTTTGATTCCAATTCACGCTCTCTCAAGTGAGACAGCCTTAAAAAAACAATAATGAGTTTGTCAGATATCGGTAGAACTGTGGTCAAAAGAAAAATTCTCTGGGCATTTTTCTTTCTTCTCAAATAATGGGTCCGTCCACGAGAATAGCAATATAGAGAAAGTGCTAGAGATGTAGGGAATCAGAAATAACCAAAGCAATGGAATAGTGGGTTTGTCTTATTTGGTGATTTTTCGCTTAATCAAACTTCAAGGGAGGGAATACCTTTTTCCCTTTTGGCTTAGGTTTATTGTGACAGAAGCACGGATATGTACTGTTCTTTTGAGATTCCTTTAAGTTCACTTGTTTATTTTTCTCAAACTGGGAGAAGTTTTGATGATACCCAACATTGCAACAAAGAGCAAGCCATTTGAGTTGAGATAACCTACAGGCCTCTAAATAAATCATTAGTGTAAAATATGTCTCTTTTTCGTTTTATCTAGTAGTATAATGAATGGTCAGCATGAAATTTTCAGAAACTATGAATTAAGCAATAGTATGTGATCAGTATTTTACCTCATTTTTATTTTCTTCTGAAATTTCTCTTTCTCTCTCTCTGAGAAATCTGGTTTGTCTCTAGCTTATAGTTGATGGACTTTGTTAAAAGCTCCATGTGGAAAAGATTCCATATACGTTGCTATCGTTTTTCCAGGTATCCAACAATAAAAGCTACCACACTTTTGATTCCCTTGCGCTTTCTAGGGTTTGCCTTTGTCAGCAATCATTCAAAAAGGAGCTCAAGTGAGCTCTGGCTGTATATGTTGACTGGTTGATTGAAGCTTCAAATATGAGAGCTTGTTTCATGCTATTCAAGGATGTTATTGGGAAGATCAATATTGGAGGGGCTCAAGTTCAATGTATGAGAGGGAGATATCAGTGAAAGTAGTCCAGTTTTGTGTTCATTGTATCAAAGGCAGCTGATATGGGAGAATAATTGATGCATAATACTAATTTTAAACATTGCTTTGCTTTCCTTTTCTAAATACTTCAATTGTCCATGTTCTCCATGTGATTGTATTTATTTGAGGTGATTTGCTTTTCACTCAGCTTGATGCATAGTTGCGATTGAATTAACCTCAGAATTCAATCTAGAAGCTGCATCTTTTGCATCACCGAGAGCAAATGATTTAAAGATGACAAAGGCTAGTGTGAAACTAGATCAACAGAAGCCAAACCAACATCAGATTGAGCTCTTATGTATGTTTATCTTCATATATATATATATATATATATATATGTGTGTGTGTGTGTGTGTGTGTGTGTGTGTGTGTGTGTGTGTGTGTGTGTGTATTGAGCTTTCGGGTTGAGTAAATCTCAAACCCAAATGAACCTGAAAACAGAATTTTTAAATTAAAAGAGGCTTTTGAAGAAGTGTTTCGAGTACACGTAATATATATAGTTTTTGGTTTTATGAATCTACTAGCATTAATGTCATTCAAATTGGTTTTAAGTGTTGAAATAATATGAAAGCCATGAAGATGCATATTTATTGTGTATTTCTGAGAAATGACAGCGCTATTTTGTTTCTAATGAAATATTATTTTATCGAGGTATGTTTCACAATTATCCTTTACTCTTACTAAGTTCATAATTATTTTCTCACTTTCATGATATACATCTTAAGGAAAGAGTACATGGCTACAAAGAAATAAATGTAGTAAAAAATGCGCTTCTTAATTGTGTGTGGGGGTTGGATTTATGGCACATTGCACCTTACAATTATATTCATGATAGTTAGGAGTGAATTCAAACTGAAATAAATACAAGTAAAAGTCAGTTCAAACTCAATTTAAATATAGAATTAGTCAAATTCAAGGTCAATTTGCTTGATTTGTGAATAATAACACTAGAGAGGGTGAACGGTAGCATTAGAGAAGAAGAAAAAAGAAATCACTTAAAAAAAAAAAAAAGATAAAAATAGAAGAAAAAATTTGTTGAAAAACAAGATCCAATGTTAGTCCCGACTACAAGCTGAGCTCAAACTCAATGCGTCAAAATTGCTTCAGTTCAAGTTCTATTGGTTAGAACCAAACAAAAATTTGTATTCAAAGTAGTTTTGATTGATTTCATCTCTAGAATATCGTTAAACCAATAGTATTTGTACTTTGAACAATGTTTTTTTTTTTAAAAAAACATAATTTTAATTTCACAAAGACATCTAATTTTATTTTAAAAACCAGTAACTCTTCTGACATTTTAGGGCATGATAAGGTGTTGTATTCTTATCAATAAAAATCTTTTACCTTTCAAAACATTAATATAGCTGAAAGTATGCTGAGTTAAATTGGATAAGATGAAGATTTTTTTCAAGTTTCTTTAAAAAAAAAAAAAAGTGATGAAGTATCGGAGAAACTTTAGAATTTCAAAATATGACACGCGATATACGTATAAAAAATTAAATTTTCAATACACGATACAATATACAATTTGACTGTTATAATCACAATCTAACAATTTCTTTGTTTCATCAATCTCCATCCAATCAAAAACCTCTACTCACCCTTTTTAACATATCATATGCATTGAATGATATTTAGTTTGTTCGCCTTCTCTTTGGGGATAAAAAGGTTTCGAACACAACTAGAATATTTACTCTTGTAGAAAGAAAATAAGAAGTGATGGCGACGGAAAATAAAATTGAAACAAATGTATATTATATTATGTATAAGAATGAAGAAGCTTAATAGATTGAATTATTAAGAGTTAGTAAAACTCGTGAAACATTGTATAAAAAATGTCTGGATTCAAATTTTCGTCATATTTGTGAAACCTTAATTTAAATTACTTATTTAAAAAAAAAAAAAGTCTAGAAGATTGAATTTGTTCAAAATGAAAATTCTTATACATATACACATTCATACATCAGCATTCAAGAAAGTAATAAAGAATTATATGCACATTATTCTTGCGAATTATGAGTGAAGTGTTTTGTGTAGACGTTTGCCCGATAAGAAAGTATGGCATATTGACCATTTTAATTTCTACTGATTTAAGTCGTTTCACATATTTATATTATACTGATAAGATGAAGGAGACTTGTCTGGTGTATGTCTCTACTCCAATCAAATCTTTTTGAAGCCCCACCATCTAACTGAAGTCTTCACAACTTTTACAACTTAACTACGTGCCAACAGATTTTTGGCCGCCAAGAGGAAACTATAATTTATTTTTCTTTGGAGTATTCAAATGATTTATTATTATATAATTAAATTTTATGGTATATTATTTTAATATTTAAAATTAGATTTATATAATGATATGTTATTATATGACGAATCATATGAATTTATTATCCAAACGAGAGAGACGATAACGGTAAAAAAAACTCTAAATTTAAGAGAAAAAAATGATTTTTTAAAAGGCCAAAGGACTATTTCCCACCCAATATATGCTTTTTTTCCAAATGCACCTCCATTAACTTTGAAAATCTCATTTACCCACCAATGGGCTATTAAAATTAACTGAGTCCCTTAGTCATATAATTTTTCCCCTCAAACCCTAGAAACTAACAATTTTCTCCCACCCCAAATTTTTAAAAACTGTATTTTTCCCCTAGGGTTTCCAAACCTTTAGATCCCATTTTTTTTACGACGACCGGCGATCTCCAAGCATCTACTCTCCCTCTCCGACGGCCTCTCCTTTCAGTCATATATCTCTCAACGCCGTGTGGCGTCGTCATCGACGAAGACCACGCTTCTTCGTACGTCTTCGCCTCTGAACGAAGACGATTCATCTTCGTCTTGACGAAGATGCGTCGTTTTTGTCTCGACGAAGACGTGTCGTCTTCGTCAGTGATGATGCCCAGGAGGATGCCGCACGATCAGAAAAAGGAGACACCAGGGAAGAAGAGACGTCGCTTGGAGATTTTCGATCATTGTCAAAAAATTTAATCCAAAAGTTTGGAAACCCTAGGGGGGAAATGTTGTTTTTGAAAACTTGGGTTGGGAAAAAATTGTTAGTTTTAGAGTTTAAAGGGAAAAATAAAATAAAATTTAAGTTTATTTTTAATATTACAAATAAAATGACGATTTTGTCTTTGAAACGGTTGTTTTTAACCGTCTATGGGTAGATAAATTTGATTTTCAAAGTTAACGAGAGAGAATTTGAAAAAAAAAAACATACCTTAGGTGGGAAATAGTCTTTTGGCCTTTTCAAAAATAAAAAACTTTAAATAAGAGTGAAGTTATTAATTTTGAAATTTTGGAAGAAATATATAATAAATTATATAATTTTTTAATAATATTATTAAAATAATAATTTTTTTTTTTACATCTAATTAAGATTTTTAATAAAAATTAGTTTATGAATAAAATTTTAGATTTTAATAAATTAATGGATAAAAATTTAAAATTACTTTAAACTCTAAATAAAAATAACTTAATATAATTAAATACTTAGATTTATAGATTTTTATTATTTATTTATCCGTTGTTTATTTATCAGCCCGCAATCTTATAGCAGACTTTGACAGGCTTCAGCCTCCCTTGTCAGTGCAGAAGCCCAACTGCCTATGTCCTTGAAGTTGAACTGCCCTTGAATGGAAGGGTTGAGACGTCTTAGCGAGAAGTTGGCCTGTTTGAGTTTAGAAGCTTTTCTCGGACGATGACATGGAGATCCATTGATAGAGGGCAGGTGACTCGCTCTAATCCCACCTCAGGTCTCCCTCTCTCTCTCTCTCTCTCTCTCTCTCTCTCTCTCTGTTTTAATTATTTATTTCCCTCATAATTTTCTGTTTGGTTGTAGAGAAAAAAAAAAAAAACAGCTTTTTGCATTTTCTCAGCAACGAAACAGTTATCGAAGCGAAACCTTTTTCCCCCTTCATACGCTGCCTCTCCCTCTTTATTCTCTGCTTAGTTACGAAGGTGTTTGGTTTATCTTCATAGTCTACATTTTTCTCTCTTCATTTATTGCTTAATTTAGAAGGTCTGTGATTAATGAAGAAGAATGTCGGTGAGAAACTTGAAATGTACATCGATATAATTAATTTTAAGTTTTGAGGGTAAAGGAAGATAATTTCAAGTCGTCATTTGGTTAAATATTAATAATTTGGGGGCTATAATGTAATTTTTGAACTTGCTTATAACACTGATTTAAAAGGGTAACAATGGTATTTCGATAGCCAATGGGGGAATCTATATATACGGAGTCTAATGATCGGTAGAATTGATGTTTCCAAAATCAGGGGTTTAAACGTAAGTCTGCAAACTTAGTGAGAACAATAATCCGACCATCAATAAAATTATGTTATTTTGTTTTAAGTATCTAATCGTCTTGAGTCAACATAAAACCCTCCATGAGATTCATAGTTGAATTACTTGGGTTCCTTGATTGTAGACCATGCGGATTTGAAATTGTCTTTCATTCCAAAGCATAACTTGTATTGATGCTCTTCATATTCGCCTGAAGTCCGCTTCCAAAAATATGGCCATCCCTACTTACACCCTTATGTCAATCCACAAGCCTTTCATCCATTCTTATTGGAGCACGGCGAGGGGACAAGTCAAAATAGAAAAACTTACAACTCATTGAGATCTGCAGGATATTCAACTGGGATTTGGCATTGCAATTTGCCAGAATTTTCTTCAAGGTTCAAGGTTGACAAGATGAAAACAGTAAGGTATTATTTAAATACGAGGCAAAACTTCCTACATATGAATTCATTCATATTAAAACATTCCTTTACATACACTACTTTAACATTCTACACATGATAGCTTAGCTGCTGATGTTAGTTCCTCATTCTTGAAACGACTTAGATGAACCATGGCCTAAAACTATTTGATTCTATAATCACTGATCTAAAATTGCGGAGCCTGCAGCAATATGCTCTAATCATCATACATTTACAGAGAGGCAGTTTTAGAAATGAATTGAAAAGAGGTAACTCATGATTGCTGCATCTCCTGGCTACAGTTCCTCCTACACTCTAACAATAAAACATTACTCTCTTCACATTTTCCTTCAATGCCGGCAATGGCCGAACTCCAGTTTCTCTTACTGCTCTTGTAGACTTGGTGGCATGGCCTGCACCACCATCAACTGAACCATTCTCTTGCAGTTCTGGTTCCATGTAGAATCGGGCACGAAATGCAGCTAAATGTGCATAATATGCCGGAGGAACTGTACATAAACCACAATTTCAGCCATTTCAATATAGGACTTGACAATAAGCTGAAGCTAGAACTGTGCATAATATGATGAACATTTTATTTCAGCTAAAACTGGAATCACCACTAGGAGTCTATTAAACTTGAAAAAATTATCTATTGTAATTCTTTGTTCTCGTGACTGTTTATTCCTTTCTTCCCCAACCCCTTTCACCCCATTTCCTTAGTTGACAGGAGTGGCATTGATAGCCAGAGTCTTTCCCTTTTCTAACTCTTTGTGGAATAACTAAGGCTCTTCAGGTGTGAAAAATGAGAAACCAAGAAAATCTTACCGACAGAGACAGATCGTGTGCATCTCGCATATGTATAACAGAGATTGTTTGTCAATGACTGGATTCCATCAGCTGTAAAATTGTTCTCATCCCATAGAACATGGTAGTGTGCTGGTCGACTTGTGCCCTGTCATATTAGAAACAAATTAATTCATTAAATTTCAATAAGCATGTAGAAAGAGAAAACTGCTCTAATGTGTTCAACATGGACCATCTTAAATACATTTTTGTGCCTATGCATATAGAAAATCACTAAGCATCAGGAAGCAACAAAAGTTATTTCACTAGTAATATGTTAATCTTAGTTGTGTAATAAGAAAATGTAGGTAGCAATCAACAAAGTTGGCTCCAGGATAAAGATTAAAACTTCAATATGTATGTGGTCCTCGTTCATTTGGGACAGGTTTGACACAGTAGAATTCTATCTCCGATAAAGAAAAGCTTGAAAAATCTAAAGTAAACTGACAGGGGAGTCCAGCTTGCCAACAAAATACATCAGAACCGTTCAATATTTTCGCTTTTGCTCCTAAGCGAAAACCTCAATGTTTCAGGATTATAGCTTATACAAGATTATACATAATATGCGAAAATTATACCTGAATACCAGCATGGCTGCAGAGATAAAAATCAAATTCCGTTGGATGACATATTTTGGAATCAACCACAGTGCCTGAGACCCATATTGCATGTTGTTAGATAAGATTTTTAAAAACAAAAGTGGCATATGAATGTACCACAATATATTTTCAAGGGGACTTAAAAATTACCAGGCAATATGTTTCCACTCTTGTCTGTGCTGCTCCTATCCCGGTGGTTGCTAGCAAATAATCGAGTATGATGTCGTTTTTGTACAACAATAAATGTCACTGGTGGTTGATAGTTAGGCTCTAGAGAAGCACAAGCCTGCAAAGAAGATTATTAATTAAGAGCCACCAACAATTTTTAAGCGGAAAAACAGATAAATGAAATAGAGCTAATCAATTCTCACCTTCCGAATTGCATCTAACTCATAGAGTAGAACTTGATAAAATTGCCCTTCACTTACCCCATCCCTATTCAAAAAATCTATTTAGAACTCTATTTCTGTTTGATAACTTCATGAAAAGGTATATCATGCAATATTAGCAAATATATGGTAACAGGATATATATAAACATATAAACATGGATGCTTAGATATCTCCTCATTAATTTTTCATTTGTGTGTGTATATATATGGTATTGGTTGCATTAAATGTCATAGATCATACAGATAACAGCAAGTGTAAGCAAAAATCAGTAGAGTCAGATGCTTAAGATCACTACTTTTGAAGTTGAATTCAGAATATTATTTCTGTGATCCATCACTCTTGACTCAATGCAGGGACACTCTTAGCATGGTCCGGTAGACACTTATCTTTTGGTCAGCGAGAAAAATAGGACATGGCTTAAAGTCTCATCGATTGCACAACATAACTATTTGGAAATAATTCTAATGAAAACAAACAACAGGGAAACTACAACAGTAGAAAACTTACAGTAATCTAGCTGCTGTGGCAACAAGCAGTACCAGTGTCAAAAAAGTTCAAACGATTTCAGATATAATTTCACATGAACCCATTACATTATCAATCCTAACCTGTAAAATATAATCCTCAATGGCTTCTGCCCTGTTGCCTTCCTAAAAGATATCAGAAGATCTCTGCAGAAAAGAGTATGTATTATAAATACTAATACATGCAAATGAGGTGAGCAGAGAGAGGGAGAGTCCACCACTGATGAGAACAAATTATCGTTACCTGATCATGCCACCACTAACCGTCCCACGAACAGGATCGTGCCATGTTTTATACAAGTCTTGTATGAGTTCCTGTCTGTGAGCTTGAGCACAAACTAATCCAGCGTATTTTGTCACTTCAGGCCAATCCTGTGAAGCTACTACCTACAGTTGGATGAAAACCTATCAGTAACAATGTCTGAACAAATGATGCATGAATGAAAAGATTCTAAGAAACATGAAATTTGGTAAAGAACTATACAGCAGCAATTGAGGGACTAGAATCTTCCCCATTTTCTGGATGAGTCACATCTGCTCCAAATATTATAGTTGGGATGTCGCTAACTAATGGAATTCGACAACTGATAGCATCCAGTAGCACAGTATTTCTGCCACCCATCTACAGAAAAGTAAAAGGAGGGAAATGAACATCGGTAATTTGACAGGACATAAAGGATCTGCATTAATGAGAACTTTACAGAGTTACGATGCGCATGTTTGCCAATTGATAGTATAAATTTCAGAACCATAAATATTATACATGTCTTGCCATTCTCATAATAGTGCCAAACTAAGTAGCTGTGGAATAATTCATTATCTGTGATAATTCAAGAAGCCCTCAAATCCCAGGACTAGTGTATGTTATCTGTGTCAAAAATGAATGCAAAGGATATGCTGTAGCATGAGATTTGAAATGCAACAATCAAACCTTAACGTTGATTTTCAGAGACACATTAGCCAAGTATTGCTTGCTGATCTTGAAGACGTGTTTTGTGAGACAGCATTGGGATATTAAACCAAGATCGGTTTCACATATACGCTTGAGATCACCTAGAAGATAAGAACTTATTAGAACAACAATGTGGGTTCAAGATCATACAATGTCTTTTATCTGATTGTCCTCACATATGGCCTACCATATAGGGAACCGTTGTTGTCAGGTAAAATGGCCATTAGAAGCTCCAATTCTTTTCCTTTGGTTTTGTTCATTGATGCATGATAAACATGCTTCAATGCTTTCTCAACTTGCTCAGGTCTGGCATTGTAGATTGGGATGACAGGGTCTGGATTGAATTCCTGAAGACAACAACATATCAGAACTTCAATTGAAAGAAGGGAAAAGAAATCTGCAGGAATTTGATATTATTATGAACTGATACAAAAGGATATGTACCATCCCAGATATTTGGCACATTTGAGCAAGTTCATTGCAAAACCCACGAGCAACACTCTCTTGCACACTTCGTGAAAAGTTAATGCATGCCCACCGGCTCACAGTCATTCCATTAATCATTTTCTGTGTCAGAAGTGCAGCAGCAGCAGACAAAGATCAGAAGCCATATTATGAATTGGGCTTAAGCTGAAAATAAGAATAATGATGCCCCCTGGAGTTCATTGCCGGGTAAAGTACTGATCCATTACAAAAAATCATAGTTTGAAATTAACATTCAAGAAGCTAACTTTGCAAAGGGTGGCACTTGAGTAGCTTGCAATTGATTGCATTGGAAATAGAAGGTTTACAAGGATTCTTTAACCATTCTAAATATGAGACAAGTTTGATAGGAAATTTGCAATCTAATTGATGAAAAAACTGAGGAAACATCGCAGAAAAATGATTTAATTTTAATTCATTTTATTGTTTAATATTACTTGGGAAGAAATATCATCGCAAAGCAAAAAGTAGAATACCTTGTTCATCATATTCCACTGACCAACTTGAGGCAAGCAATCCTTTTCTTTTCCAGTTTCATGATATTTTAGCTGCACAAAGGGTTGTGTAAGATGGAAAACAATGAACACAACAACTGCCTAATCTAGACTACTCACAGATAATAAAAACAGGCTGCCTTACCCAAGGAGCAGGAAGGATCCGCGCCTCAACAGAAGCTAACTTTTCACTAATTTTGATTCCAAACTCCTTTGCATAAGGGTCTTGATCATAAGCATTATGTTGAACTGTCTGGTTGGTCACAAAAAATTCAAGGAATATTGTTATCTTGAAATCCAAAACCAGAACACTATTCAATACAATATCCAGAAAAGCCACTCTTATTAAGAACTTGTGATGGCTTACAATTCCTTAATTTCAAAGAATGC
Organism: Mangifera indica; assembly: GCF_011075055.1. Taxonomy (NCBI): domain Eukaryota; kingdom Viridiplantae; phylum Streptophyta; class Magnoliopsida; order Sapindales; family Anacardiaceae; genus Mangifera; species Mangifera indica. The sequence continues at coordinate 18,377,451 of NC_058143.1, forward strand.
AACCGCAATTAGAGGCTTAATCTCGTAAGGTATATGTTAATATTCCAATGATTTCTGAGTACAGCAAATTTAATCTTCTGTTTAATACCATATCTGATATGATATGAATTCAACAGAAAATTTCTCAAATCTACAGGAAATAGGCATTCATCTACATTTAATATGGTTGGAAGAAAGATAACGGAAGAGGTAAAGAAGTTTTTACAACCCTTTAGTGATTAAAATTTAGCTCAAAGATTCCAAAGCTTCTCTATTCTCCTAGATTTGTTGTGACCATTCACTTGGAGAAATGCAGTGTGTGCTAAGTTCACTAGTTCTACCTAGCAAAATTTTCATTTACGACCCTTATGTGTCCTACAATAGTTTAATATTATAATATCATAATACCTGCAAAATGTCATTTTCCCTATCCCTAGGTCTTTGGCATGTAACTTTCAAGAGAGCTGTAATTTGCCTCTCATTCAACCTTTTTGTATATCGCTGTCCCTCAACAATTTTGCAAGCCTGGCAAATGAAAAATAAACAGATATCATGAAACAACCATGGAACAGAATAAATAATTCAATTGTGACATGTACATAGAAGTTTCCAAACCGCTCCCTACCTCCATAGGCAAATAGTTAGCCTTTTTCTGGTTTCCTACTTGCAGGCAAGGTAGATGTGTATGTTGAATGGTAAAGCCATACATCTCCTGGAAGTATTCAACCACAGACTTCATTGTTGAATTGTCATCAACAGGAAACCTGCAAAAGAAAAATTTTGAGGATCACAGACTTATCAAAACGATGATTCCTTAAACTATATGAGGGAAAAATAGGAAACCTTGCATGTAAACTTTGATGTTATTTCCTTACAAAATTTAATAAGTGATAAAAATGAAAAATGATTGCATACTCTAATCTAATCAAAGGAGGATTAGAACTTACACTAATTCTCTTGTAGGTTGAGCTGTCAATCCCGAAACACGATACTTTCTACGGACATTACCTCTGTGAGTTACTTCTACTTTGACTCCTCTGAGGGCCTTCTTTATCTGGTAAACATTAAGAAAACGACTTTTTAAGTCAAAGTAACAACCAAAAATCAACAACAGACACTTCACTGATATAAGAAAAAGTACCTTCACACGATCAGAATCAGATAATGTCCTACACAACACATCTTTGCCTAGAAGCTGTGCAACAAACTCTATTACAGGGAGAGCCTCAATGAATGCAGCTGAAGCCATATCTGTATAGAACAAAAAGAGGAGAAAATGAGAGAAATATTTTGACTTCTGAGAACACGTGCATTGTTTTTTTTTTTTTGAAACTTCTTTGGCAGTAGTATATATACCAATATTCAGAGACAATCCCATCTGTGTAGGCCTTATACTCTGGTAAAATCCACACCATGACTCCAAGCCATCACCAAGCCGTTGAGGTGCTCTAATATCAGGTGAAAAGAAGGATCTCCCAATAGGGCAGTATCTTCAAGATTCAAAAACAACATTCAATAAGCACTCTTCACTATCGCATTGATCGTTAGTCTCTGCAGAATTTAACAGTCACAAACACTCTCTAAGACATTATACCTTTTTGTCGAGAGCTCCCTTAATACAATGTCAAGAATTTGTAGAGCTTCCTGTGGAGCGTCTGCTCGTTTACCAGCTAGAAACTGGCCTAAATGATGCAGGTTGGCCCTAGCCACAAACTTGATCACCACTTTATATTCTCTTTCTCTTCTGAAACATTTCAAATAGGTCAATTAACTTTAATTTCACTGAAAAAAAAAAAAAAGACATCTAAATCAAAACAATGCCCACCAAAGCTTAAAAGCGCTATAAAACAAGAGATATTTTAAAATAAAAAGTTTGCCATCGTATTTTGTTAATTCTATAATCTGTTACACGATGAGAAACTTAACCAACTCACAGAGAAAAACCCACTCGGTAAAAAAAAGAAAAAGAAGTAAAAAAGTAGAATGTAAAGAGAGCAAGCAAACAGAAGCAATAAAAGAATTACTTGGGACCATTGATTCCATCATCGTCATCCACAAGCTTAATTTTGAACTCCTTCCAAGCAAAAGGAAGTTCACCAGCTGTATAAAGACTCTTTCTGCCATCATAAGCAGGCAGTCTCATTCCTAGGTCAGATTCTTTGTACAGCCTCACAAGCTCTGCCATAATAGCTCGGTTTACAGTTCTTGATGCCACCTCAGGAATTATGGTAACCTGCAACAAGATATAGATCGGCAGAAGACACAAACGATAAGACTGAAATTGCTGGTCACGATTTTAAATCTCATAAATGCCATTACAAGAAATGGACAGGGTCAAAAACAGAAACCTAATCACTATCATCACCAATGTAAGAGAAAAAAAGATGAAACAAGAACATCACCTATTGTTTGTCAGATTAAGGGCCCCAATTTATACAAAAATTTTCAAACAGAAGGCAAAAAATTAATGTTATTCTTTTTGCTCTGGTACAGAGAATACCAAGGAAAATACAACTTACATCATACTGGTTCAAGTCCTTGTCTGGTAACTCTGCGAAGAAATGGTTGGCCTTAACAATACACTTTGTCCCAACTTGACCAAAGCCAGGCCTTGGAGCAAAACTTAAACACTTGCTTGAAGTAGGAAAACCCATCTCCATTCCACACAAATTGTTACCATATTGAACAGACCCATTAGCATTACTTGCCACAATATCACAAGCATGGTTCACAGGCTTATGTGCCACAGTACAAGGCCTTGAACTTGGTCTCATATACACATCACTTTGATCAGATTTTCTACCACCTCTTCCTCTTCTTCTTCCTCTATTCTTAGTTGGGGGTGAAGTCTGGCTATGAGGTTTTGAGTGTTGAGGTTCTTGATGCGGAGGGCCTTTGCCATTTTGAGCAGTTTTGGGTTGTTTTTGAGCTTGACTCATGGTATTTTGCAAGTGACTTTTGATTACTAAATGTTGTTCTGAGCTATCTTTCATTTGCCTTATAGGCATTCTTTGGTTTTGGTTTTCGTTTCAAACACACAAACAACTCAATAAAGATGGATAATCAGTTTCACCCAAATGTAACAGACAACAAAATCTCAGTGTCTTTCTCTTATAGTCTTTACTCTTTACTTCAAAAAATTGAAGGACCTATCTGTAGGAAAAATATCAAAAACAAATAAAGGAAAATGTATGTCAGTAAGATTAACCAAATATGCAGAAACTGTAAGGAAATAGAAATAATGATGATGTTAAAACAGCACCAAAGTTGAGCACACAAATCAAAACGGTATGGGTAAACGTTCAGGCTTTGTTACAGATTACAAGCATTACTGTTACTTCGCAAAACTGGAAAGACCAACCAACCATTCACCTTTGTTTCACAAAGCAAAACACCGCTACATAAACCATACAGAAGAAAAACTATATAGGTAATATATTTTGTTGAAGACAAATGTTTTTTCATGTTAAAGAAGAAAATTAAAACACGATACCCCAAACACTACTTCCTCAGAATCGAAAACCGAAAACCTCTATTCTGTTCTACTTCACATAAACATGCTTCTATCAGGAAGCCAGCAATACGCATAACTTGCAAGAAGACAGAGTTTAATCGAATAAACTAATCAAATAGAACATAAGAAATGAGAATACCCAGAAGTGAGAAAACTCCACGGAAGAGGCTGATGAATAAACCCAAGAAGATAACAACATAAGCAGTGCATAAAAATAAATAATATATTTTTAGAATAGAAAGAGAATGACAACACCTAGAAAAAAACAAAACTAAACAAGAACAAGTATACAAAGAGAAGGAATAAACATTGAAAACGGCAGCGAAATCACTATCCGAAAAATATTTTTTTTAAAATAAAACTTAAATTTATTGCTACGGAAGAAATGACCCATTAAATATGTTGAAAAAATCTTTAAAACTCACCAACCAAGCAACCAACTCAGTAAGCTAAAGAGCTAGCGAGAGAAGCAAGCGCTAGACAAAGTAGTCACCTTGAATGAAGAAATATGGTAACAGAAAGAAATGAGAGGGAGAGGGGCTTAAAAAGAAGGCGTTTGGTGATAAAGAGAACTAAAAAGTAAGAGATAAAAAAGAGAGGTTTTTGGCTTCACATAAAAAATACTTTAAACAAACTATTATTTTTTTAAAAATTGGGTATTGTAAGAAAGTGAGAGATTCAGAATTCACAAAGGAAAGATGATGAAGATGAAGATGAAGATGATGATAATGAATCTTTATACACGCATGCAAAAGCCTTTAGTGCTTCCTTTATCACGTGTAAAAGCCTTTCTTGTTAGTCTTCTCCATCCTTTCTTTGCTTTTCACTCTCTCTCTCTCTCTCTCCCTCTTTTCTTTAGTAGTTTTTTAGCTCAGCTTAAGCTACTTGTTTCTCTCACCATAACACAACAAGTTTTGGCTCTGAACCGATCGCGCAACCTCGGGGACGTACCATAACACACACCAACACCAAATTTTATAAGAAAAATGTTCAGTTTTTAAAGGCATAATATTTATATATAAATGTGTTTGTGTCCAAGAACGACTAAGTATGAGAGAGAGAAAGTGTAAAGTCCAAAAGAACTACTGGGTAATATAAAAGCAATCATACACAGAAGAAGAATAATTCGAACTTGCAGTCCTCTCTCCTGCAGACTTCTCCATTTCTGCTCTCTTCTTTTTTTCTCTCTCACTCTGTGTAAAATTATATTATTCTATTTTTTATGTACTCTTTTTTATTATTTATGTACCATAACTTCATCATCGCCCATCTTTTTTACCACCTTGATTCACGATCTAAACTTGTAACGGTCGGTACAATTTAGAGATTTGAGAATTTTCGGGTCCACCTTTTTTTTATATGTTTTCGGCCCCAACCTACGCGACACTCCTTCTTTAAATCCACTGTTCTCCGGTCTATGCCATTACAATGTTCACCCACTTGAACGGCTGGGATGTAACTCTTCTTAGATTGGTTGTTTCCTAGGTTTTGTATGGTCTTTTTTTTTTATTTTCCCGAAAAGACTATTTACAAAAACAAACTTTATGGTTTAAAAAATCATTTTTTTTTTTACGTTCCATTTTTATGAATGAATTTTATAAAATAAAAAAATTAAAATAATTATTTTACATATATTTTTTATTTAATTTGCATCTTTTTAATGGTATATATTTTGAGGTTTTAAATAAAATTTACTGGGAGTTTTTATAAATTTAAAATAATGTTAGAGTATTTTTTAAATTTTAAAATTTTTAATATACTTTTAGATAATTTTAAAAATTGTAATAATAAAATATAATATTTTAAGATTAGTTATAGTTTAAAATTTTTAGTGATATAACTAATAAAAATATATTAATAATTTGATATTTATATAAAACAGTTTTATATTTTCAATAAAATTGTAGAATTATCATTTTTTTTTAAAATTAAACAGAATTCATTAAAAAAAAAGATAAGTGAAAATTTAAATTTTTTTGTCATCTTATCAAACCTTTGTGGGAAATAGTATTTGACTTTTTTTTTTTTTTTTAAATTGGAAAAGTCACGGTTTCATTTACTTATGTTTTGCACCGATGTTGTTGAGAATGGTTAAAGGATGGGGATGGAAATGGAATGATGGACGGCAGAGAAATGGCGATGGAGTAGGTTAAAAATTATTACAGGAGCATATGATTTAGCCTCTGATAATAGGCTGCCGTGGCGAGAAGGTGAGGGGACTGTGGGAGTAGTGATTGTGTATAATTACATTCAGGACTAGGGGAGATACTCGGCCCCACTTAAAGACATCTTTCTTGTTGGAAATCAGAGTTGGTTTCATGAAACCATACTTATTCTAATTTGGATGGTTGTGATTTCTGCACTCCACTGATCATTACTTTGTTGACCCACTTTCAACCCACTCCGAATTCATTCCCCTGTAGTTATCCACATCCAAGTAATCGTGTACCAGCATTTAAGTTTCAGATGGATTGATTCAGTGCTGGCCACGTGGTCCGGTTACATCCAATTCACAATAGTAAAAAGTAATAAAGCAGAAGGGTTAAAGGGGGATAGGGAAGAGCGGTATAGTGAGTGTATGTCTATAAAATGAAAGACATGCCATAAATAAACAAAACTACACAAAGTGCAGCAACCAGCTATCGTTGAAAAGCCTGTTGTTTTCGGCTAAGCATGCTTAAAGCCTGTTTTGCCCGAGGTATCAACCCCATAAATTTGACACGTAACAAACAATTACAGAAAAATTAAATTAAAAAAATTCAGTACACAGGGCAATGAGGACCACAGAGAAAGTAGTTGTCTGTAAAATAATTAACAAGATCAAAATCAAATAGCTATGGAATCACAGGACGCTGTGTAGTGAGTAAATGAGGACGTAGCGTTTGGTTGGAGGGTTGTGGCCTTTGTGGGTGAGATAATACAACACACAAAGTTCCATTGCACAATAAATGCTCCAAATCATGACTCCCTTGAGGGAAAGACCAGGTAAATATAATTGTGGGGGTAAGGTTTGGGCTATTTTTGCTTGGACAGAAAAGAGGGTTCTGGTTTTGGATGCTTGTAAAGTCTATTCCTATTGCTTGCTAGTAGACCACGATACGAATGGAGCCAAATTTGAACATGTTCCAATTCAAATTCAGTTATAATAAAAAATAAAGAGCAATACTATGTGTATTCATTTTGGATACATAAATCTATATACACTCATATGTGTCATCATATGATTAGTTATTGTTTTATTCTTAATTCAAAATCATCCAATCACATGATGATACATATAAATGTGTACACATTTATGTACCCAAAATGGGTACACATAGTTTTATTGATAAATAATTTGGTTATATTTAGTTTAAATTTTAAATTCATAGAGTAATAATTTATTAATAAATCAATGTTATTTTATTTAATAATAGGTTAAACAACCACGTTTTGTAAAAAACTCGTAAACTTAAATTACAAATTTAAATTATCGATTCAAGTTATAAATTTAAATCGAATTTAAGTTACAAATGTAAACTACAAATTTAAGCTATAAACTCTAATAAAACTCAAACTCAATCATATCAAATAATCTTTAACTCAAAGTTTAGCTCAGTTTCAAAAATGAATCAAATTTTTTAATTTAAATTTGATTTGAATTCAAGTTAAATAAATTCAAATTAACGTAAATTGAATCAAATCAACTTTTGAGAATAAACCAGCATACTTCAGAGCTAACCCTACTTGCTATTCTCATGAATGAAGATGATAGTATTTGTTTTCTTTTGTAATGAGTTCTTACTTGGGATTAGCTTTGTGACAAAATAAATTAGTGGAAGAGATGAGTTTCCCAACTAAATGTTCAGGCCAAAGTGAAGGGGGAAAGGATTATTTAAAGTGAGATGTGCGTGTGGTGGGGTCAATTTTCCACAAAACACAAGACCCATTTTACACACATCCCAAAATTTGCACTGCTCCATTGCTGTGCTGCTACTATTCCACCCATCTCAATGTTTGTTGGGGACATTCAACGTTGTGTTCCTCATGACGCCCAATTTTAAAACCCATAATGCCGCAAAGACTTTGGTTGGATGGGCGTTTTGGTTCAAGGAATAAATGGATGGGAAGCAGATGGGTGAAATTAATAAGTGGCGCTGTCATGCTCATACTGATAGTTCCAAATGGTGAGGTTATGGATGAAGCAATTATAAATTATAAAAGAGTATGAATATGATATTCTCCCCATCATCAAACAAAGAGGCTATAAGAAAGAATAGTCACATATGTCTACCATTAATGTGCTGTGATCCTGTTCAGATTTTCTTCCCTTTTTTTTGCCTTTTAAATATGGGTAGATAATGCACGCGTGTGCCTTATAACTCCTACCCTTCACTTTCTTTTATTTTTTTTAAGTGATTATTTTTGTCTATATGACTTGTTGAGTTTTGGGATGAAACATTGAAAGACTATAATAACTTTAAAGTTATCATCATTAATAATTTGGATAATAAAAAAAATATTTTAAATAAAAGAGATTATAGGTTTTAATTTCTTTTGATAACATAATAAAATCAAACTCTTAATTTATCTGATTCATATCTCAAATAGATAGTTCAGTTTAGATAAAATTTTTTGTTAACAAAAAAATAACTTTAATAGTTAATTTGGAAGTTTTAAAATTGATATAAGAAGTTAATTTATTTATATGTCTATTTTCAAATTTGAAAACCTAATTTGAACTTATATATATTACCGTGTTATTATTAAAATGATATAAATACTCTTTTACATATTTCATCGCATCAATTCATCTCATTCAACTTTATTAATCTCTTCATTATTGAAAACTATTGTTTTCTTATTGTTTCATCTAATCTCTCAATCAATTCTCATACTTAGAATTTGTAGAACTCTATTATTTTCTTACTCTTCCATTCAATCTCCCAATCAATTTTCAACCATCAAAATTGACATTTTAAGCCAATAACAATGATTATATTGGGAGAGAAAACATAGAAAATATGTATCAACAATGAACGATTGGGGAAGAATGGTGTTGAGGTCATCGAAATTTACCAACAACAAGCTCTCACATATCCTCTTTTATTCGGTCTTATTTATTGAAAACTGACTCTTTAAAGACTCTTTCTACGTTAATAATGTAATATTGACTTGTTTAAAAAATTATACGGAATTATAATTAGGATTATATTTTCAATTGTATCAATAATAAATGTGAAAGGGTACAGTGATAAGATCTTGTCAACTAGATGTTACAATCATGGTTGGATAACCTTGAAGTTGGACAAGCTGCCTGCGAGCTATTGGGAAATTAAGCAAAAGAAGTAGGAGAAGAATGCAGTGTGCAATAATGAAGCAATGGCTGAATGAAAATAAGATGCCTTCATTCTATGAACTGTTGCCTATGTATTGGCCAAACTACACTGGGAAGAAGCACAGAAATCGCACAAGAATTGCCATGAGCAGAACCAAGGAAAACAAATAGTAAAACTAAGTCAAACAAAATAACAGCTATGGACTAAGTCTTCCAGCCCCACTTTGACGCATTGAAGGTCACTATCTTCCTCATGCATAATGTTGGGATATATTGGTGAGTCACGTAACATTAGAGCCTAGGCAACATTGCCCAATTGGGAACTTGTAGAGACCTTGCTACACGAAACAGCCTAGGTGACATCACAACCATCCATTTTGTCACCCTCAAAACAATTTTCTCCAACTTTTGTTCACAAAACTTCACCAAACACAAAACCAATGTTTCTTGTCCTTTCTCATCAATATTTTATAAAATTAAATTTCTCATAAATTATTATATTAACATTTTGTTCTTTTACTCTCAAATAGTAGTTTGTCTAGTAAATCCCCTTAAAAGGTTTAAAAGATAACAAGAGTTTGAAAATTTTAAATTATCTGATTCAGTGGTATTAAGACACTCATTAAACTCCAAAATAATAAAGAGAAGAGTGGAGTGATGAGAACAAAGGAGGAGATGATAAAAAAAAGATAAATAAATATAAAATAATAAATTTTATAACTAAAGACCTAAAATTAAGTAAAATTTTTTACTTGTTTACACTTTCATGATTAAATTTTAAATAAACAAATTGTATGAAAAATAAGGAAGTCATTGTTCAAAGTCGGAGGGTGGAAAAATGTTGTTCATGGTCAAATTAAGAACCCTTAAATTTGTACAAAATTATCATTATTATTATAATTCTACCATTCATGTATTAGTCTTTTGAATTTTAAATATAGGTCAACAAGCATATGATTTGATGATTGACCACATTTATCCTTTTTCCCTAGTTTGTTCATTATTATAGTAACAATAGGCCAAGTAATGAAATTGTCATAAACGAAAAGAATAAAAAGACAAATTGATGGGTAGAAAGAAAGATGAAATGAATCATATTCAAAGATAGTAAAGGCAATAACAATATCAATATGCAAAACATGAATGCCCATGATGATCATGATGATAATGATGCGACAAAACAAATATGATATATAATTCAACATAAAATGGGTAATAATAAAGGAAATACATGAGTTGTCTTTAAAGGAAAGGACACTCACAACACAAAACAAACTCTACATTTGGTTTTGACTATAACCAAAAGATATTCCCATTCAAAGTTTTAGTTTATTCCCAAACTCTCGTCTATTAGATTTGAAAAACTTAAATATTTATTCATTAATTATTAAAGTTAATAAAATCTATAAAATTTACGGATATAATTGATATTTAATTAGTGATATTTAAAAAAATAAAGTTTTATCTTATTTTTTCATCTCAATTTAAAAAACTCTCTTTTTTTTTTTCAGTCTAAACTTTAAAAAGTTATATATTTTTTTAGGGTTTCATTATTTTCCTTCCTTAGTTGGTAGATATTTAAATTTTTGAAACTTAAGAGATAAAAATTTGAGAATGGACTAAACTATGGATGGAAATAAGTCTTTTGTATTTTTGAATATTCAATTGGGTATTCAAATAATACATCCAGATATTATAAATCATTTCGATTTTATTGAAAAAAAAAAAAGGCAAAGCAATATGTAACATCTCTGGTCCAATAACCTGGACCATTGTTAAGATATTGTCCACTTTGGATACAAACTACATCATGGGTTTGTTTCTGGGCTTTGCAACCCAAAACGCGTCTTAACAGTTAAGGAGCTCACAGGCTATTTAACCAGTCAAATTCTCCCACCACTAACCAATATGAGATACATAAATAGACACAACATCTCTCCCGTGCTTTGTCGATGTGAGATTCGCCTAAGGGTATTATATACACCCCCCTTTACGGGACTCAGCATCTTCACTGAGGTTTGCCCCACAATCGTTCAAGAGGACACGCGGAGCTGCTCTGATACCATTTGTAACATCTCTGCTCCAATAACCCAGCCCACTGTCAATATATTATCAACTTTGGACACACAGTTCATCATGGGTTTGCTTCTCAGTTTTACAACCCAAAACGCGTCTTAATAGTTAAGGAGCTCACAGGCTATTTAACCAGTCAAATTCTCGCACCACTAACCAATGTGGAATACATAGACAGACTCAACATCTCTCTCGTGCTTTATCGATGTGAGATTCGCCTAAAGGTATCACACAATACTACCACTAAGCGCTAACCCATATGGGGTAACATGTACATTACATACCATGTGCCTTCCAATCTCTTCTACTTGCTTTAAAGTAGTATGCCTTCCACTTCCACAGCCTTTTTTTTTTCACCTTTTTTTTTTTTTTTTTACTAAAGCGCTTTTTACAAGTGTTTCTTCGTGGACTTTTTAGGCTTCTGCCTGCCGTAGCCCAAAGGGTTTTTTTTTTTTTTTTTAAAGTAGGATTTTTATGAAATTAAATTACTATAAAAAGATTTGTATGTAGTGATTCAATTGCAGGAGGGTTTTCTTCTATTTTTATTTAACAATAATGAACTGACAAGACAACTTTTATCACTTTATTGAATGACTAAATTTTAGACTGTTTTTGTGGACTAGTGAAAATAAAGAGGGAAAGAGATGGTAAATCCTTAACTTTACTCTTTAACCAAACAGCGCCTTTGTTCTATTTAAAGAATAAAGAATACACCAAACAGGTAATATTGGCAAAGAGTAAAATCTGTCGTTTTTACTATTTTCCTTAAACAGTAAAAAAAATATTGGTGTGCAGAGGTGGCACCAGCCCACTGTACCGCCCTAATTTATACAATGCCGAACAGTTTGAGCAAGTGGGGTCCAATGGAAATGCCCAAGTTTTGATGGTGGATCCAGATTGGGCCCAAATGGGCTTGGTCCATGTCCACCACAAAGCCCATTTTTAGAAATGGAATTTTAATTTATTTAAGCATTGTATAATAAATTTATGTTTAGTTTAAAATCTGCTTCATCATTATATTTGGTAAATTCTTTTGTTGAGAATAACTTTACAGCAAAGTTTTGTCCTGAATATTGGTGGTGTAAAGAACCTAGAGGAGTTTGTCGTTTTCATCATAATGTGGACGACATCTTTTGTCGTTTTGACACCATTTTTTCTTTCTTCGAGGTAGAAGAAAAATTAGCACAATGTATGGCATAATGCCGCTCTGGATTAAAAAGTAGGAAGCAAATCCCCTTTCTTTATTTCTTTATTTATTTTTTATTTTTTATTTTTGGAAGAACCCTTATTTGAACCCAAGTTTAGTAAATACATATATTATTTATATATTATCCGTGTTTTTATATTATTCACATATTAAATATATTTTAAAAAAATTTTAAACAAAAAACACATTAAACACATTTTACGTTACGTGAATTATACATTGTATTTTACATTTATCATATTTTTGAATTTTTGATTAAATTTAAAATACAAAATTATCCTTTTTATTTTTAATTATTTACTAAAAAGTCACTATCATTTAAAAAAAAATAGCAACATTTCTTTCTTAATTTTAGACTTAATTTTATGTTTTTCTCCATTGTGGGTTATACAAAAATTTACTTTTATTTGAAGTTTGAAATCTAAGCTGATTAATTTATTTGTTTTTTAATTGACTGGTATGTTATTTATTATGCAAAAAATCTTGATTATGTATTATGTTATATTAAGATTAATAGTTAATTAAATATTTTATATTTGAATTGTTATATTAATTTTCAATAAAAAAATCATGAAAAGTATAAAAATTATTATAATATTATCGTATTTTAAAAAATATATTATTGACGATATGTTATATTAAATTAATATATATATATATATATATATATATATATATATATATATATATATATATATATATATATTCTGTGCTTTTTTTATATAAACCATTTTTTTTATTTCTATATTTATTAATTAAAATTTGAATTAATTAATTTTTTTGAGATTAAATTAATATACTAAATAAATAAAAATTTAAATTTAAAAATTAATTTTATAACTAATTTATCAAATAAATCAAAAATTTAATTTTGGGATTTCGTAAGCGAATTTCAAACCATTAACTTTCACGACACGCCCGACTTTTGTGACTAAACTTTGGGCAGAAGCAAAAACCTTTAATCATTCAACAAAAGCAAAATGGGTCAGAAGGCAAGACCCATGAATGAGTACTTTGATTTCTCATACCTCAATCATTTTCCACTCTAATATGCTTTTCTGTGAGATGCACTTTGGGCTTTTCTGTCTCAGCCAAATAATAAATAAATATTTAATTTTATTTGCCATTTTTCAGAAAAAGAGAAAAGATTTTTGTCCTTTATATGTTTTTATTAGGACCCACCATCGATGATCTCACACATAATCAACCGGCAACCGCAGAATCTCGGACCGTACAGTCATAGTGTCTAACTTTTGACCCGTTTTTCCACTTGAAATTAAATTAATTGGATGATTCAATCAATCATTTTAATGTGATTTTTCACCTTTTTAAAAACATATATCAAAATTTTTAAAAAGATTTTAACTTCAATTAATCTTTCCTGCTTTATGAATTCTGATCTAATAGGCAGGGCTATCTATTATTTGGTCAAAAAATTTAAGCTTGGATAAAAAAAAAAAATTTAAGTTTCAACAGATTTAAACAAAAAAATTAATCCACTAAATTATCTAGTTCGGGTTTGAATAAAAGATTGTTTAAGCTTGAAATTTGATAAAGTTTGAAAATTTATTATAGATAATAATATATTTGCTAGATTTTTAAACTTATATAAGATTGTAAAAATGTTTTTATAGTTTTTTTAAGTTATAAAATGAGTTTAAAATAGACCTTAAACAAACCCAAAGTCCACAAATTTTTAATAAATCGAGTTTAAAAAAGTTCAAGACCCAAATAAAAAGACCTAACGCCTAGGCCGAAAATTATTTATAAACTTGGGTTTAATCAAGTAAGGTCTAATTTAATAGGTTCGATTGACAATCCTACTAATAAAAAGTGTTGATATATATAATTAAAGTCATTATCAAATCTCATATGAGTCTGTTAATCTATACTAACTTAAAATAATATTAAATAAAATCTCGATATCTCCTCAAATTTTCATTGGCTTTTTTAAAATATAATAATAATAATAATAATTATTATTATTTTTTATTGATCTTCTAATATTTTACTTTTATCCTATCATTAATTTTTTAAAATTTTGTTTGATTAAAGTGTATGGTCAACACCAACCACAAGAAGATGGTGTTAAAAGGGAAGAAAAGAGAAAGATGGAAATGGAAAATGCTTTTGCTTTATTTAATATGGGATTGGTTCAATTGAAGGGGGCTAAAAATGGTTACATCATTTATGTGAAAAGTGATTTGGGTGTTGGTGTTGGAGTTGGCTTTCACTTTATAAAATTTTTATTGAAGATGACAAAAGATGAATGAATGAATGTTGTAGTTGGGGATCAAAGTAAAGATTTGATTGATGTGTTCAACACCAAACAAAATATTATCCTTTTTTGACTGTCTTATTAATTTATATGTATGTGTGTGTGTGTGCCCAACCATGCATCTCACATTAACCTTTAATTTTACCAACTTTTTCCTTTAAATTCTAAGTACGTGCACATGTTCATTATTATTTTAATTGTCTTTTAAGCTTTCTTGTTTCGTACTACTTTCTTTCTTTTTTTTTTTTTGGGGGGGGGGGGGGGGGGGGGGGGGGGGGGGGGGGGGGGGCCTGGTTTGATTTGGAATTACAAATCTCTCCTAATCACAAATCAGATTTTTCACTTTCATTGCTTCTTGACATAAAGAAAAAGATGAAATTGCTTCCAAGTTTCAAAACGCTTTGTTGTAGTCATTCCACCGCCCAAACTAGCTTTTAGGTTGAGCCATATGGCATCTTCTAAGTTTTTTATCTATCATTTATTTTTGTTCATTAATTCAATTATGTAGAAAGGTAGGAAGGTTATATTGCATAATTTTTTTTTTCTCTTTTCACTTTATTCTTTTTATTTTTGCTTTTACCTATATTGTTTCTATATTCTCTTTTTTTTTTTGCCCTTCTCATCATTAATCATGTCGTCGTAATGATCTTGATCGATTTCTTAAAAGTTAAATATATTTTTTACCAATGTTAATATCTATCTTGCCATCGGTGGTGATCGTGTTTCATCTCTTTTTCTTTTTGTCGGGCCTCAATTGTCTAAATTTTTTTTTTTGTTGATGGTAAATGTGACTAGTCTCCTTCTTCTCTCATGATCACGTCTCTTCCATCTTTGTTGACCTAAATCTCTATCCTACTCATGGCCAATTCAACTTCAACTTCTTTGTCAATGATTGAAATCTTTTTTCAGAGGTTTATGTGATAATTTTTCAAATTGGTTAGAGCTTCAATATTTTCAAGGATTTAAGTGATGAGTTTTTGAATTTGTAAAGATATAATAGTTATTTGATATTTGTACTATGAGTTAAAGGTAATTCTTTAATTCTAATAAAAAAAAGACAATACAACAATTTTTGGAAAAACCAAATGGAATTCACAAACGGAATTGGATAACATATGAGAATTTGGACTTTACAACTTAAAGGGTGACACTGTTGGTTCACCAAACCTTGGGTGGGATATAGTTATTTGGTCTTCTTAAAATGCCATTCTACCAAGCCCAAAACCCAAACTAGCTTAATATCAAGCTACAAGCACAGCGACCCAACCCAAGCTCCTCTGGAAAACATTAATAAAGAAAGAGTAAATTTGATATACCAAATGACGCCAAATTCATGAAATCTTTTAACCCAAAATGCCACCACCCGACGGTGCAGCTCTTAGGAAAATGCAAGACCCTTTACGCATTCAAGCAGGTCCATGCCCAACTGATCACAACCGGTCTCAACATTTACACATATCCTCTCAGTAGAATCCTCCTCTCGGCCTCCCCCTTAAGCTTAACCTATGTACTCACCATCTTTAACCAAATTAAAAACCCAACAGTGTTCCTTTTCAACATTCTCATTTCATCAATAATAACCCATCACAAAAGCCACACCCACATAGCCTATGGTCTCTATAACCGTATCCTCACTCACAAAAATCTTACACCCAATAGTTTTACTTACCCGTCTCTCTTCAAGGCATGTGGGTCGCACCCATGGTTCCGCTATGGTTTAGCCCTTCATACCCATGTCTTGAAATTCCTTGAACCCAATTGTGATCATTATGTCCAAGCTTCTTTGCTCAATTTCTATGCCAATTTGGGTAAATTTGATGTGGCTAGATATTTGTTTAATCAAATTAGCAAACCGGATTTAGCCACATGGAACTCTATATTAACTGCCTATGCACGTAATGCTAGTAATAGTGCTAGTGGGTTAACTAATGGGGATTCTTGTTTGTCATTAGAGGTTTTGTATCTGTTTACTGAGATGCAAAATTCTTTGGTTAGGCCAAATGAAATTACCCTTGTGGCAGTTTTAAGTGCTTGTTCTGATTTGGGTGCTCTTAGTCAAGGCATCTGGGCTCATGCTTATGTAATCAAGAACAATCTTAACTTAAACTGCCATGTGGGTACCTCTCTGATTGACATGTACTCGAAGTGTGGGTGTCTCAGTATAGCTTATCAAACGTTTGATAATTTGCCTCAAAGGGACACATCATGCTACAGCGCGATGATTGGAGGGTTTGCAATTCACGGTTACGGTCAACGGGCACTCGACCTTTATCAGAAAATGAGACTTGAAGGGCTGTTGCCTGATAATGTAACGTTTGTGGTGTCAATGTTTGCCTGCTCACATGTTGGGTTAGTGGAGGAAGGTAGCAAAATATTTGACTCAATTCAAGAGGATTATGGAATTGAGCCAAAACTTGAACATTATGGGTGTTTGGTGGATCTTCTGGCTCGAGCTGGGCGGCTCCAGGAAGCTGAAGAAAGGATAAAAAAAATGCCCATGAAGCCCAATGCCATTATATGGAGGTCTTTACTAGGAGCAGCAAGAGTTCATGGCAATTTAGCCATTGGTGAAGTTGCATTAAAGCACTTAATTGAATTAGAACCAGAAACAAGTGGCAACTATGTGCTTTTATCCAACATGTACGCAAAAATAAACAGATGGGAAGATGTGAAAAGGGTCAGGAAACTAATGAAAGATAATGGTATTAACAAAATGCCAGGAATTAGTTTAGTTGAGATTAATGGAAGTATGCATGAGTTTCTCATAGGAGATAAAGCACACCCATCTACAAAAGAGATTTATTCGAAGCTGGAAGAGATAAACCAGAGATTGTTAGAACATGGACACAAGCCAAGAACTAAAGAAGTGTTGTTTGACATTGAAGAAGAAGAAAAAGAAGATGCACTTTCTTACCATAGTGAAAGGTTGGCAATTGCTTTTGCTCTTATTGCGTCTGAAGCTAGTATTCCTATCCGGATAATAAAAAACTTAAGAGTTTGCAGTGATTGCCATGATAGTAGTAAGCTTGTTTCTGTTATTTATCAGAGAGAGATTATAGTAAGAGATCGAAACAGGTTTCATCATTTTAAGGATGGAACTTGTTCTTGCCTGGATTATTGGTAGCAATCAAATTCTCTTTCTAGTATAAATAAAATACCGTATTCTATTCATTATTTAGTGAAAGTTTTCTCATCAATTTCTTTTGTTTTCTTTTTTCTTCATAAGCTATCTATATTTCTATACCAGCACAGTAGTGCTAACAGAGCTTCTGTGTTAGAAATGTTAAGAAAATAATGGATACACTTCCTTACCACTATTCCCAAAATCTTTGCTTATTAAATAGGAAAATTTCTTCCCTTTACTATCTTACAATTAATCCTAGAATCTTGCTTATTAAATAGGTAAATTCCGTCCCTTCTTAATCCTTCAATCCATATTAAAATCATGCTTACTAAATAGGTGCATTCCTTTCCCTTGTAAATCCTACAAGCAATCCTGAAATCCTCCTCCTCTCAACTAAAAAGCTGATTTGGTCAATCTTGTGTAATCCTAGTCACTGATCCTCCTGAATTCCCATATTATAGACCTTTTGATGCCTTGGTCTTCTTAGGCCTCCCATGGTAAGTGGCTATAATTGAGGGTTTAACATAAGGGCTGGCGGTAAGATGGTGTTTGATGGTGGACTTGCGGTGGTTTAAGTGGTGGCTCTTTACTAGGAGTCATTGGAGTTCCTACACAGTAAAGCTCCCCAATCCTCCCGTTAGTGGTATAGATGGTGTTTAATTCAAGGATTCATCAGACACAATCCAGCCCTAGATTCATATAATATTTTGGAAACCTTCCAAAATGTTGTAAAAAATATTTCATCCGAATAGACAACAAAATAGGAATTGGGTTCTTCTTTTAATATCATTACCTATTTGATTTTTATGGATATAGCTAATTTTTGTATTGTTTTAAGAACTTTAATAATGCAAGAAAATATCTCTTCATCTCTTTCTTTTTTAATTCCTCATATTTTCCTGAGTTGTATGTGTGTGCTTTTAAGCTTAATGAATTATCCATTCAATGTTTACATATATGAGTAAATTATTTATTCTTTTATGTCTATCTAGAGATTCAAATTGCTCTTAAAAATAGTAGACTCAAACCTCTAGAGTAAATATAATTATGTCCAAACAAGATGTCATTAAGTTTGTTCAAATGCTTGATGGTCATTGATAGTAACTTTTATTTGATCAAGATGTCATTTTTGTGTGGGGGCAAAATTTTGAGACTTGTTGATATGCAACCAAATAGTCTTATCTGCTTAATTTGCACGTGAAATCCAATAGATGGCTACAGATGTTTATGATTTTAAATCACTACTACTAATTTATAACTGAATAATTAAGCGGTTCAACTGAAGTATTTCAAAACTCAACGTTGTGTAAAAAAATGAGTAAAATATGAGAGGAATTAATGATAGTGTCGAGTAGGTGATTTTTTAAGAGGTAATCAAAAGACAAAAAGATTTTTAATTTAGTTTCTTTTTAGAGAATATTAGTAATTACTGATTAGTACTTAGTAGAAAAAGATTATTGAGAGTTATTTCTTCGTTGTCCTTTATATGTATAGGAGAAAAAGATAGGATTTCATTTTTCATATGTTAGATTTATTTAATTCAAATTTAATTTAATTTTTTATTTCATATGAAAATAAAATAATTATATAATCTAAATTTAATAGAAAATAATTATTTTTAAATAATATACATAACATAAGAGAGATATAATTTGTTAAATCATTGTCTTTGGATTAAAAATTTTTATTAATACGACAAATTAATCTCTATGTTAAGGATGTGTTTGGTCGTTATCCATGGAGTTTGTTACTTTAAATAGACTCATCATTTTATAATAGTTTATCA
Source organism: Mangifera indica (assembly GCF_011075055.1). Taxonomy (NCBI): domain Eukaryota; kingdom Viridiplantae; phylum Streptophyta; class Magnoliopsida; order Sapindales; family Anacardiaceae; genus Mangifera; species Mangifera indica. The sequence continues at coordinate 18,396,729 of NC_058143.1, forward strand.
CCTTATGACCGTCGTTCTATAAATTTAATAAAGAGTTTTACCGTATAATAATTAATTATAATTTCTAATATGTGAGTAAACTCTTAAAATTATTTGTTTTTTTGTATGAATGGATGACACTTAAGACATTTTTTTGCACTTCAAGGAAATAATGTTTTTACTTGTGTATGTTTTATATTTTGTGTCTATTCTGATGGTTCAAATCATGATGAGTTGTTTAACACATTTCATGTGCATCACACGTGCCATAGATTTAGCTCGGTAGACTAAAATTGCTTGCCACTAAGACACATGAGCCTTATATAAATGGCTATACAACTCTCCTTTTCCTTTACCATAGATTTTTAGTGAGTTTATTGAGCTTTTGGCATTCTTCAAGTTCTTTAAAATTCTTTGATGACAAAGCTTGTTTCTTGCATTAATCGGTGAGCTTTCTTCACCAACCATTTAGACAATGAGTTTTTCTGACTTCGTAAAATGTATTTTTGGTTATACCTGCTGCAAGAAAAATCTTATAGATTGATTCTTCATTATGTACTCAATTTTGTTTTCTTCCCCTTTTGCCTATGTTTATATGAGGAGACCAACATCACATATTATTCAACTATCCATAGCAAGAAAAGGAAGTTCTGACTTTAAACCCTTCTTCTAAAGAGACCAATTCAGCAGATAGCCGCTCTATCAGCTCACTGGATTCCAAATGGTTAAGAGAAAAATAATCCCTTAATCCTTATTGTAAATAAGGGAAAATGGCTTGTGGAAGTACAAGAGAAAACGTCACAACTTCATGACGTTCCTCACATAGTCCTTGAAGATAGCCTCAAGGCGGCTATTAACGTTTCAAAGATTGGACATGTTCTTCTTCCTTCTCCTCACCTTCATTATATTGAGACAACTATTATGAGTGACTCTGATTTCAGTGTGATGGCCTCCATGATGGTGAGGTACATCTAAGAGGAAACCTAGAAATGATTCTAAGAGATTTTTGTGTTTCCGAAGTTCAAGATCTTTGCAAAATGTGGCGTTGAAGTAAATTGTTATACCATCAATCATGTCCTTTCATAGTTTTCCCTCCAGTTTTTGACTAATCATTGCTTTTATCTTGTTAGTAGTTCTCGAGCATACTTCTTCTTCTTTACAAAGAGATTTATCCTGTCCTTTTGTACAAAAAGCAAGAGAGCAGCTTGTTCAAGGATGCAATGGGGTCAGCAAATCACAGATTCGCAGCAGCAAAGGAAAAGTTGGTTGCTCTGGAGTAGAGCCACAAGGTTAAGGTTGAGGCTCTGTAACTTTAAGGTTGAAGCTAAGAAAAGAGAACTTGTTGAAAAGGGATCTCAGTTGTTGCAGGTTGTAGTCCAGTTAGATTAGGCAACGCAAGATCATTGACTTTGAGAAGAAACGCTTCCATAAACAGAGTATGCAAATTGACTAAAGGCCACACTCGTGGATGTCCCTAAGGTGTGATCTTACATTCGATGCGATTTTAAGTAAATTGTACATTTCTTCGTATGGCCAAATTCATTTATCTAGTATGCTTCTACCATTCAAAATTTGTATGTTCTTCCCTGCAATGTACACTTAAAAAGTTTGATCTTGTATAATCACACTTAGTCAGATGCGAGTTCAGTAGTAATCCTGGTTGACATTTTTTCTTTTCTAAATTTATAACAGAATTGTGATATGATTCTGTCGGATGAAATGGTTTCCCGCAACCTTGGCGGGATACAGGCTTACTGCAATTTACTCATAAATTTTGTTGTATGTGTGGGATAGACAAATGAATATTAAATTGGACGTAAAAGACAGAAATGAAAAGTTATAAAAATGGCAAATACGTAATTGCAGATGTCAGAGATGGTAAAGTTTTGGTTCATGTTGTCGTTTCAATTGTTTTGAATGATATCCGACGTCAGATATTCCACCACCTTGCTTAATTAATTAATAAATAAATTATAATATAATCTTGTCCATTAAAATATCATATAATAAAATACAACATTATCCCATATTATAATATTATGCAATCCTATTTACTTTATCAAAATATAAGAAACATAAATCTAACTTATAATGTCATGGGTATATATTTTTTTAAAGATTCAATTAGATACAGAGAATTCATCTAATCATCTAATGAATTGGGTTGGGTTAAATAAATAATTCAACGTTTTACTCTAAATTCAAACTCTTTTGTTATTGTAAAATCTTATCATTTTATTATTTTTGCTAATCTTTAGAGTTCTCATATCATATGGGATTATTAAAATTTAATCCGAATTTATCTTTTTTATTAATTTATATTCTCAAAAGTAGAATAATACAATCAAGACAGAAATAAAATTTAATAACGTTACTTTAAATGCACCGTGAAAGCCTTACAATGTTGGCTGACACATGCCCTCATTGACCAATTGAAAATACAGTGACTAATAAAGAAGAAGAAAAAGTTGGTAATTGAAATGTGTACAGCGAAACTGAACCTGGCCTCTAAGGCGGACATGTTCAGTTTGAAGAAAAGATTAGCCTCATTTGACGGCTATTGAGAATGAGAGAAGGTTACTTTCTCATCCAATGCAATCTTTCAATTCAAGAAGATTCCAAGAACCTGAGCTGACTACCAACCATTACGGTGTGCCCTAACAATATTTTCCTTTTTCCTTTTACTCTGAAAAGGGTAATTTTGAAATTATACGCAAAATTGCTCGAATAAGTAGTCCAAATTGACCTGCAGGCTCAATATAATACTTAATTTTTTCCCTGACACAAGAAATTAAAAAAAGTGTCCAGGTTCATCCTCCCAAATTGCTTCACGAGTTTGGCAAATTCTCCTTCCACCAAGTCTGCTATAAAACTCATTTCACTGAATCATTGTCATCATAAATTATTCGAAATCCCCAGATTACCCTTCTTCTCTATTATTTAACGAATTCAATAGTTTAGCAACAGCCTTGGGTCCTCTCTGTCAATTAACAATGGCCACCATGTCCACCTTCTTCACCAAAACCTCCCTACCTTCTCAGTCTCTGAGAAAATCACAAATTTCCCATTTCGCTCCTGCTCACACTCTCTCAATCAAGCCAAAAACGTCGCATTTTAATGTTCGAATTCGCGCCGCGTTGATCGAACCGGACGGCGGCAAACTGACGGAACTCTTCGTGGAGAAATCTCTCGTGGATGTTAAGAAGAGAGAGGCCTTAAGTTTGCCGAGAATAAAGCTTTCCAGGATTGATCTTCAATGGGTACACGTGTTGAGCGAGGGGTGGGCCAGCCCACTCGCTGGGTTCATGAGAGAATCCGAGTTCCTCCAAACTCTTCATTTCAACTCGCTCCGTTTGGATGACGGGTCGGTTGTTAACATGTCAGTGCCGATCGTTTTGGCGATCGACGACGAACAGAAGCAGCGGGTCGGTGGGTCCACCCGCATCGCTCTCGTTGACTCTGACGATAACACAGTTGCAATTCTGAGCAAGTAAGAATTTCTATAAGCCCTCTGTTAAAGTTTGAGTAAATTTAATTTGCATGATTGACTTTTCTTATTAAAGCCATACGTGTGTGGGTTTTTTTTTTTCATGTTTAGAAGTTTCTCATGTCTTTCTTTTTGTTAGATGATTATATGGCAAAAAATTTACATTAATTTTTCTTTAAAGTTTTTGTCTTTTTGAGTTTACCCAATTTGGCTTATGGCAGGAAGAGATGGATACTAGGCATCTTTGAGGAACTGGAATTTTATTTATTTATTTTAATTTTTTTCCATAAGTCATGTCTCACTTTTCTCCTTTTCCATAACTCTGCAGTGACAATAGTACTAATTAGTTTGTTGGTGTGTATTGATTTGATTTAAATTTTCACCGCAAAGTTAGAATATGTCATTGTCCTATTACCGGGAAATATATTTTTATTTAATGGATATTAAATTAACTTAATTTACATTTTTCTATCCTTTTAGACTTCAAACTTTTTGCTAAATGACTGCACAGGTAAATTTGGTATTCAAATTGACTTGGCAGAAAACTGAAGGGATGAATAAGAAAAGTCTACTTTAAATGCATAATCAATGAGTTTGATTGACATGGCATAACAAGAGTAATGCCACGTCCCTTTATCTTGCAAATCCCTTGTTTTGAAAAGTACCCCCAACCTTACTGTATTTGAAGGAAAGAATTGGCGATCCTGCAAAAATTAGCAATTTTCCTTTTCTTCTCTGTGTCACTACTAACCATTTTAATCAATCTTAACATGGCTTTGAATATGATTCAATATTTGATTTTTTTGTACTGTTTCTCTTAATATCTCCTGGCTATTATGTATATGGATCACCATGTGTTTTAAGAAAAAATTAAATATGGATTCTGGACTTGTTTGCCTTTATTATTATTTTCCTTGTCATAATATTACTGATTTCCATATGATAGGACTTCAGAGTTTATCATACTGGAATCTTCTATCTTCTGTGTTAGTCTGTGCAATATGCTTACTCTGTCAATTATTAACAAAATTTACATTGTCAACATTCTTTTCTGTAAGTAGTTTTTTGTTTCTCATTTATTTACTTTTTACTGAGTCTGTCAGTATTGAGATCTACAAGCACCCCAAAGAAGAAAGGATAGCTAGAACATGGGGAACAACTGCCCCTGGTCTACCCTATGTTGAGCAGGCAATAACTAATGCTGGAAACTGGCTGATTGGAGGTGACTTGGAGGTTATTGAACCAATCAAGTACCATGATGGTCTTGATCGTTTTCGATTGTCACCTGCACAACTTCGTCAAGAATTCACAAAGCGCAATGCCGATGCAGTGTTTGCTTTCCAGCTCAGGAATCCTGTGCATAATGGTCATGCTTTGTTGATGACTGACACTCGTCGGCGGCTCCTTGAGATGGGTTACAAGAATCCAATCCTCTTGCTTCATCCATTAGGAGGCTACACGAAGGCAGATGATGTTCCCCTTAGTTGGCGAATGAAGCAACATGAAAAGGTATTTAGATTGGTAGTTTGACCTATTACTTTCACAGTTTTGCTTTTATTAGGCTGAACATCAAATATTTGGCAAGGAGAAGCAGGAACCTCAAATTTGTTCTTTTTACTGCAATTCATAGTATCCATGTCTCTGTTTTTGCCTTTTCTGTTTATTAGATTTCAGTCCATGCCTCTTAATAAAAAAAAAAAATTCATATGGGAACTCAAGTTGTGGTATTGAAGGGAAAAATATTATACCTAATTTTGTGAAGAGCAACTATTCTATAACATCTTGAAGCAGAAAGCCTAGGAGCAGATTACGAAGATGGTTTTTGTCTACATGAATTACCGTAGAGATGCCTGACATGAATGAAAGCTAATTTATAGTGATAATGTTGATGTATTCCTAGGTGCTTGAAGATGGTGTGCTTGATCCAGAAACCACTGTGGTTTCCATATTTCCCTCTCCCATGCACTATGCTGGTCCAACTGAGGTGCAGTGGCATGCAAAAGCCCGGATTAATGCTGGGGCTAACTTTTACATAGTTGGTAGGGACCCTGCTGGCATGAGCCATCCTGTTGAGAAGAGAGATCTATATGATGCTGACCATGGGAAGAAGGTATTGAGCATGGCTCCTGGACTAGAGCGACTAAACATCCTTCCTTTCAAGGTATTAATTATCTACCATTAACAATTCATTTTAATACTTCCCTTCTCGAGTAAATGTTTCCTGATGACTAATTTGTTTGCTACTGACTCAGGTTGCAGCATATGACAAGACCCAAGGTAAAATGGCGTTCTTTGATCCGTCAAGGGCTCAGGACTTCCTCTTCATATCAGGCACCAAGGTACCTTTCTCTTCATAGAACTGTTGCTCACACGTTTCCACAAAGCTATTGAAAGAAATGTTTCATCAATTTCTGTTATCACTACATAATTTGACATGACCTCCTTGCATCTGAACATGCCTATTTTCACTACATAATTTAACATGGCCTTGCATCTTACAGATGCGAACACTAGCGAAGAACAAAGAGAATCCTCCTGACGGGTTTATGTGCCCCAGTGGCTGGAAAGTGTTGGTGGAATACTACAAAAGTCTTTCTCCATCTGCCGACAACACCAAAATCCCTGAACCTGTTCCAGCTTAGGTAAATTTGCTGTGTCATATGTATTGTGATTCGAATGGGAGAAACGTTACCAACCTTATCTCCAGTGATTGTGTAAAGATCTCTATCCAGATTCCAATAAAATCTTGTGAGGCACTGGTTAAAAGACTCAAAACTTGCCTCTCAGTCTGTAATTAGATGCCTACTGTGGCATCTTACATTCGTCCTCCCTGCTTGAAGGACAATGTATTGTACCATATGTGGTTTGTGTTTAATGGACCAAGGTTGTTGGCTGCTTTCAGTTTTGCAGATTTCCATGGATGTCTAAGCCATATCCATGATTTGAATCTCAAAAAACCAATTAAAGCTAGATAGCAGACAAGGTTTTAAATTATTATTATTATTATTTCTGCTCTCTTATAACACTTCTGTCCTTAAGCAAGCTATAAATTTCTTGTAATCAATTTATTTGATACCCTTCAGTTTGCAGCATATGACACCGCAAACCTGAAGTCGATACTTACATGATTGTAATCGAACATGGTTTGTTTACATTTTAAAGATAGAGAGCTTGCAAAGAACAAAGAGAATATGGTTTATGTACCCTGATGAGTATTTAATATGATACTAAGCCTTTGTGCTGATATTTAACAAATTAGTAATAAATATTTTTTTTGCTGAACAATATTACGTGAACTCACTTTAAGTTTATAAATGAGTGCACATTTATATGTGTCATTACGTAGTATAAGAATCTTTTTCTAATCTAAGGCTATTAGGTTATTGGAATTTCACATATCAGTTCAAATTTTAAAAGAAGAAAATGACATAATCTTTTAACTGTAAGCAATGGAAATTTTGAAGTAAAAACAATTGACAGGGTCAAATTCCTTCAGCATGTGACAATGTGAAATGGAAGATGTCATGTGTCAACATAATTTATTTTTGCGTGTGTTTTTCATCTTAAATTTTGCTTAATAATTTTTGCATTTTCTTGAGTGCTTTCTCTGTAGAAATAGTATCAATTCAATTATATTACGTGGAAGATATTTGATCACAAATGCAATTCATTTTAATCTTTGTCCTCGCTGTATATTGCGTGAAGATTAATAAATTAATGATCATGAATTAGAGAAACGAGAATTGTATATAAATTAAGTTTTTCACTTGGATCAAATAAAGTTCTGATATTTAATTTCTTGATAATTTTACAGGTAGATGTTGATGAGAAAATTATTATAAAACAGGGAGTTGTTTAGTGTTTAACTCCTCTAAATGTGATAAACTTATTCTTGACGCTGAACATCAATTCATCGATTTCATTACCCATAATATTTTGAATGAGAAATATGGGGACATGTTCAGTTGAAACAGTATTCTGTTCGGTAATAAGAAAAGCAAAATGAATTGGCATTTGAAAAAGTTGAGGAAGAAAATGATGTCTGCAGTATTTCTGGCCCCATTTTTGTTCTTTGAAACCTGATGTTATATATGTTGTGATTGTTTAATCCACTATTGTTTACAGAAAGCTTTCGCCATGGAAGGCACAGTTCGGTGCTCCGCCAACTACATTCCTCTGTCTCCAATAAGCTTCTTGGAGCGATCAGCTGTTGTTTACAGAGATAGACTCTCTGTTGTCTATGAAGATGTCAAGTACACATGGAAAGAGACACATCAAAGGTGTATCAAGCTTGCTTCTTCACTTGCTGACTTAGGAATTTCTCCTGGAGATGTTGTAAGTCTCAGGTTTTTACCCATATTTTGTTTTCATCTTGGTTGTAAAAATTTTTCACTGAAATTTTCATGCTGTGATTTATGCTTTGTGCAGCTTTATTTACCTTTATTCTTTTCATTTTCCCATTTGAGTAGGTTGCTGCATTGGCCACAAACATTCCAGCAATGTATGAGCTACATTTTGGTGTTCCAATGGCTGGAGCTGTTCTTTGTATGCTCAATGTACGCCAAGATTCAGCTATGGTAGCAGTGTTACTGAAACACTCAGAAGCCAAAATATTGTTTGTAGATTATCAGTTCCTGGAAACTGCTCGGGGAGCAGTTGAAATTCTAGCAAAGTCTTCAACCAAGCTACCCCTTCTAGTCATAATCCCCGAGTGCAGTAGTGTTAGAAAACCTATTCCCCCTCATGAAAACTTGGAATATGAGAGTCTTCTGGCAAGAGGAAAACTGGATTTTGAAGTTAGACGACCAAAAGATGAGTGGGATCCCATTTCCCTTAACTACACTTCTGGCACCACTTCAAGCCCAAAAGGTGTAGTTTATAGCCACCGAGGTGCATATCTCAATTCTTTATCTGCAGCTCTATTCAGTGAGATGAACTCAATGCTTACATATCTGTGGTGTGTGCCTATGTTCCACTGCAATGGATGGTGCTACACGTGGGCTGTGGCCGCTCAGGGCGGCACAAATATTTGCTTAAGAACTGTCAATGCGAAGGCAATTTTTGATAATGTTGCTCGGTATAAGGTCACCCACTTAGGTGGTGCACCCACAGTTCTGAACATGATAGTAAATGCACCAGCTAGTGAAAGAAGGCCTCTCCCTGGGAAGGTGGTAGTGATGACAGGAGGTGCCCCTCCTCCTCCACAAGTACTTTTCAGTGTGGAAGAGTTGGGTTTTGCGGTGACACATTCTCATGGCTTAACAGAAACCTATGGCCCTGGAACAGTTTGTTCCTGGAAACCTGAATGGGATTCATTGCCTCGAGCAGCACAGGCAAAGATCAAGGCCTGTCAAGGGCTGCATCATCTCGGAATGGAAGAAGTTGATATCAAAGATCCTGCAACCATGAAGAGTGTGCCACCAGATGCTAAAACAATCGGGGAACTCATGTTTAGAGGCAACACTGTGATGAATGGTTATCTGAAAAATTCCCAGGCAACACAGGAAGCCTTTAATGGTGGATGGTTTCGAAGTGGGGACTTGGGGGTGAAACATCCTGATGGTTATATTGAATTAAAAGACAGGTCGAAAGACATTATAATTTCCGGGGAGAAAATGTTAGCACAATTGAGGTGGAATCTGTACTTTTCAGCCATCCATCAGTGCTTGAGGCAGCTGTGGTAGGACGACCAGATGACCATTGGGGCGAGACACCTTGTGCTTTTGTGAAGTTAAAAGATGGCTGTGATGCTAGCTCCGAGGAACTAATAAAATGTTGCAGGAATCGGTTGCCTCATTTTATGGCTCCTCGCACCGTTGTTTTCCAAGATCTGCCAAAGACTTCCACAGGAAAAACACAAAAAATTGTTCTTAGGGAGAAGGCCAAGGCCATGGGGAGCATGCCAAAACACAGAAGCAGCAAATTGTAAAGTAACTTTGATCTATGAACGGTCTCATTTTGTTACGAATATAATTTTACGTACCGTCTCCTCAAATATATTACTTGGCTTCAGTGGAATTAGCCCTCAAGACCGCGATCCCTAGGCTAAAATAAAGGCCAAATTCCCACCCAAGGTTTGATGAAAAGACAAAATGCCACCCATTAAGTTTAATAAACCCAAAATGCCACCTATAAGATAATTTAGTCTTTCACTAGCTAGTGCATTTATAATTTTCATTTAAGGGTAATTTGGATATTTTATTTTGGAAAGGGCAAAATTGTCATTTCAACCTTCGACTAATATAATTCAGTAACAAAGTGAATTTACCCTTTATCCTACAATGCCCAAATGACTACTCCCAACTCTGTAAGACTAAATGTGATTAAGTCATTTGAATAAAAATGAATTTTATATTTTATCAATCTGTGAATTTTCATTGATTTTTGTGTTGTTGAATCTACAAAATTTGATTAACTTTATAATTTTGTAGTTTCAATACAAATTTTTATTTGATGGAATGTATGTAATCTATTATATAGTTTGAAGTTAGAATTCATGGAGAACTATCACACAAAATGCATGAAGACTTTCATCCTGGAAGTGCAAGCAAATGTTTATTCCAAATTGATAGAAGACTACATAGCAAAAGTGAAATTAAAACCTGGGATTCAATATAATTGAACATGCAATCATTGACTGAAAACATACATATAGAAAATTGATTATGAGATTAATTCATTCTAGTAAATCTCAATTAAAGAAAAATGCTAAACCCTTAATCGGTACAATCTTTCTCATCCTTTGTACTAACACCACCACAAAAACCGTTAGAATTGTTGTTAGTGTTGTTAACGATAAAGCTAATCGAACATAACTGCTTAAGTTGTCATTGATGCGAAAACTACTTCGTTTATTCTTGCTAACATCGTCAAAAAGTGTTGTTACCCTTGTTTTGGCATCCCCATCAATCATTCAATGATTTTCTCACTCACAGTATACTCAAAGTTGTAGAGAACACTGAAAGAGAATGCGAAAATATTGAAGGAAATGAATGGATTTTCTTTCTTTTCTTCATATTTGTATTGAAACAAAGTTGGACATATGTTGCACGGTGATTTGTTCTCAAATGTAAATTAACTTATGTTACTAAAAGATTTTTCCAAATTTGTAGAAAGTGACAGAAAACCCCCACGTACATGTTACAATTCTATTGGCTTAGCTTTTCAACACTTATCCCTTGCCCTTGGATCTCAGCCAAACATTTTCCACCATTGATTTTAAATAATTATGGTACATTTATTATTCTGCAGCATGTCACTTAAGTATAATGAGTTGTGCCGCCTATTTTCTTTGTAAAATATCACCTTTTCAATTTTCACCACGTGTCATTATTTTAATAAAATTGCATCCACCTTTATCAATATATATAGTCTCCCTCATCGCCGTAACACGCCAAAAAACTCAACTGCCGTTTTAAAGCTTCACCACGTGTCACGCAGCCGTGCATTGCGTTTAAATTTCGGTTTAGTGTATTTATTATTCGTCAGAATTTCGTTTTAATAAATAATTTTTTTTAATTTTTTGTCATTTATACGATTTATTTCTTTCTTTTATAACACTTGAAGTAAATTATTTAAATTTACTTAAATACCTTTTTTGCTAACGGAATTTGATAACGTTAACTACTGATGGGCGGCATTTTGGGTTTATTAAACTTATTGGTAGCATTTGTCTTTTCATCAAACCTTGGGTGGGAATATGTCCTTTGGTCTCTAAAATAAATGAGCCTAATTTGCTTTTATTGGGCTCGTGTTGGGCTAGCTAAATAAGTGAAAAAAATTGGAATCGGCTTATTTTAAGTCCATTAAATTTCTTAGGAAGCCGAATTCTAAATTAAATTTAAAATATCTCATAATTTATTGTAAAATTTTCCCCCATCTTTAACTTTACGGGTTCCATATTTGCCAAATGGGCTAGCCGTGCGAGTAAAAGCCTAGTCAAAATGAGTAATAAACACTGTTATGTTTTATCGAATCGGTTATTTAGAATCGTCAATAACATAATTATGGAGGTGGGCTCTTAAATAATAAGATGAAATCATACTTAAAACTTTTGTATATTCAATCTACATGTAATCTCTATTACATTTATTATATAGAATAACAAAATTATATTACTATCTCTAATTATCATCATTGCCGCCTATATTATGCGAGAGTCAGATTAAATATATCAATTAATAACGAGAAATAACAACAATATATACAATAATTGTTTGGTTGTGTTTCGAAACTTGAGAAATCTTTAAATATCCAAAATTGAATATACATAATTTTATATTTTTATAAATATTTGTTTCAAATTAGCTTGTTATGGCATAACCCAATGATAAAGTGGGCTTACACATTAAAGGGAAGTCTCTTGCGGCCCAAACCTTAAGCTAGACAGGGTACAGTTTTCATAGAAATGGAATCAATCATCCTGATCCACAGTAGCAAGTTGACCAACACCAGCCTTAATTTCCGTCCAAAACTTTATTAGTTAGATTGATTAGAACAACAGCAAAGGGACTTCCCCAGATGGGAGCAATAATATGCTCTAATCATTTCACTTCAGCCATTAATCTTTTCTTAATTAAGTGTTAATGGTGGATTTCCACCAACTCTTCTTTCTCTCCTACAAAATTATTTAAAAAAAACTAGCAAATGGGTCCAAAGCCATTAACTTTTCGGCATGTAAATGCACAGTTATCATGAGCTAAGCCTTAAAAAATTTACTCTTCTTAGCCACCTCAACTCCACATTAAGCTTTTAGACCAAGAAATATTCAGATTTGGACCCACCTGTTAAAGGCCCCCATCGATGGCATTATTCCTTACCCATGAGAGAAGAAAGAACAACCTCACTTATTTCCCATATTGAATATTGGTCATCTAATAATTATAGGCCATTTAGGTTCTAGAAAATGAGCTTTCAAGGCTTCCTGCAATCATATGTTACCCTTAATCCAGAGAATTAAAACTTACAAACTAAACAAACATCTTAAAAGCTCATAAGATTTAAGTATAATGTGCTCTAAAACACTGAATGCCTATAAAGGTTAGATGGAGCTAGATACTCCTTTGAGATGGATAGATTGGAATAATAGTACCCAAAATTTTAGCAGAACATAATCATAATTTCAGTCAGCCGACACTAAACTTTAGTTAGTTAACAATGTCCCCATTGACACTATAAAAGCCATGATCACAGAATGTCGATGTCACACAAAAAGAAAAGAGACTGAAGGGGGGAAATGTGCCACTACTTTTGATTCATGCATCAGTTATTGGCTGACAGATGACCCGGATAAAGCTTATGCTTTAAGCAACATCAGCCAAGTTTTTATGGCTTAATCAAGTGTTAACACTCTGTCAGGCTTACATATATCGAGCTGTCCTCAAATTTTTGTAGATATGTTCATGTGAATATCATCATCATTGTCATGGTATGGCTTGTAACACTTGTATGTTTTGAGCATTAAGTCCCTTTTTATTTCATATGCTGTGCTATTGAGAAGACCCCAGCCAACTTAGTCGAGTTAACTGATCTTTCCAAATCATTTATATTGCAGGATTTTGTGAGTTGAGCATGGGAAATGAGATGGGAAACAGTAACACAACCGGCCTACAAGGTACACTATAATGAGGTTACTGAACCTTTGATTAGTTTCGAATTTGATTGTAATGTTGATGTCCTTATGCAGAAGAAGAGAATTCAGCCACTCAAGCTAAAGAAGGCTTTTTGCAAGAAGGAGGTCAAGGTGAAGGTGCAGAAAGGAAAAATCATACTGTTCCTGCTCATGAAGTTAAAGACTTCAATGAAGTAAATGGGTTGGCTTCTGATTCTCCTGGATTAAACCAGAAATCAAATGGAAGAGGTTGGTGTATTCTCTTCTTTTAGGCCAGAGAGGTATTATATTGAATACCAGCCAATGTTTATTAAAAAAACTGAGATTTCTGTTTCTTATATAGAGCAAGAAGAAACTGAAGTTCATCATCCTGGTGAATATGCAAAAGTTGATGGAGAGTCGAATGAAGCAGGCGATGAAACCAGTGAAATTCAACAAAATTTTCCACAAGCAGATTCTAAAGAAGATAAGAATCCTCCTGGTTACATAAATGATGGACAAGCAAATCCAAGTGTTCATGGTGCTGAAGGTAAAGACTATAAAGGAAAAGAGAATGGTTTTACTTCTGATGATTTGAATGGTGTAGTGGATCTTCATGTTTTAGACCAGATACCAGATGAAACAGGTAAGTGAATTCTTCTTACTTTTTTTTTTTTCTTTTTGGGTTGTAAAGGTCTGCCGATTCTCGATGTACCCTAAGAGCCTTTTGTTTCAAGCAGGGCAAGAAGAAACTGAAATTGATCCTCCTGCTGAATCTCCAAAAGTTGAAATAAAACCAAATAACAAAGCAGATGGTGAAACAAGTGAAGTCCAAGAAACTTCTCCATCCAAAGATATAGAAGATGATGCGAAACCGCCTAGTCTTGTAGATGATGCAGAAGTAGAAAATTGCATGGTTCCTCTTGCTGAATGTCAAGACAGCAATGAAAGAGGGATTAATGAATTAGCTTTCAGTGTTCCAGAGGGTGCAGAGGATCCCAATGTTGCAAACAAGATATCAGATGAAAGAGGCTAGTGATTTTTTCTTTCTTTTCTTTTCTTAGTCGATGAGGTTACTGAATTCTCATTGTATCATGTATGAATTATCTTTCAGCTGTTGTTACTTCTCTGAACTAGAGCTTTCTGTTTTTTATAGAACAAGAGGACAAAGAACTTGATCCTCCTGCTGAATCTCCAAAAGTTGAAATAAAACCAAATAACAAATCAGATGGTGAAACAAGTGAAGTCCAAGAAACTTCTCCATCCAAAGATATAGAAGATGATGCGAAACCACCTAGTCTTGTAGATGATGCAGAAGTAGAAAATGGCATAGTTCCTCTTGCTGAATGTCAAGACAACAATGAAAGAGGGATTAATGAATTAGCTTTCAGTGTTCCAGAGGGTGCAGAGGATCCCAATGTTGCAAACAAGATATCAGATGAAAGAGGCTAGTGATTTTTTCTTTCTTTTCTTTTCTTAGTCAATGAGGTTACTGAATTCTCACTGTATCATGTATGAATTATCTTTCAGCTGTTGTTACTTCTCTGAACTAGAGCTTTCTGTTTTTTATAGAACAAGAGGGCAAAGAACTTGATCCTCCTGCTGAATCTCCAGAAGTTGAAATAGAACCAAATAACAAATCAGATGGTGAAACAAGTGAAATCCAGGAAACTTCTCCATTCAAAGATAGAGAAGATGATGCGAAACCGCCTAGTCTTGTAGACGATGCAGAGGTAGAAAATGGCATAGTTCCTCTTGCTGAATGTCAAGACAACAATGAAAGAGGGATTAATGAATTAGCTTTCAGCGTTCCAGAGGGTGCAGAGGATCCTCATGTTGCAAACAAGATATCAGATGAAAGAGGCTAGTGATTTTTTCTTTCTTTTCTTTTCTTAGTCAATGAGGTTACTGAATTCTCATTGTATCATGTATGAATTATCTTTCAGTTGTTGTTACTTCTCTGAACTAGAGCTTTCTGTTTTTTATAGAACAAGAGGACAAAGAACTTGATCCTCCTGCTGAATCTCCAGAAGTTGAAATAAAACCAAATAACAAATCAGATGGTGAAACAAGTGAAGTCCAAGAAACTTCTCCATCCAAAGATATAGAAGATGATGCGAAACCGCCTAGTCTTGCAGATGATGCAGAAGTAGAAAATGGCATAGTTCCTCTTGCTGAATGTCAAGACAACAATGAAAGAGGGATTAATGAATTAGCTTTCAGCGTTCCAGAGGGTGCAGAGGATCCTCATGTTGCAAACAAGATATCAGATGAAAGAGGCTAGTGATTTTTTTTTTCTTTTCTTTTCTTAGTCAATGAGGTTACTGAATTCTCGTTGTATCATGTATGAATTATCTTTCCAGCTGTTGTTACTTCTCTGAACTAGAGCTTTCTGTTTTTTATAGAACAAGAGGACAAAGAACTTGATCCTCCTGCTGAATCTCCAGAAGTTGAAATAGAACCAAATAACAAATCAGATGGTGAAACAAGTGAAATCCAGGAAACTTCTCCATTCAAAGTTAGAGAAGATGATGCGAAACCGCCTAGCCTTGAAGACAATGCAGAAGTAGAAAATGGCATAGCTCCTCTTGCTGAATGTCAAGACAACAATGAAAGAGGGATTAATGAATTAGCTTTCAGTGTTCCAGAGGGTGCAGAGGATCCCCATGTTGCAAACAAGATATCAGATGAAAGAGGTTAGTGATTTTTTCTTTCTTTCCTTTTCTTAGTCAATGACGTTACTGAATTCTCATTGTATCATGTATGAATTATCTTTCATTTCAGCTGATGTTTCTTCTCTAAACTAGAGCCTTCTGTTTTTTATAGAGCAAGAGGAGAAAGAACTTGATCCTCCTGCTGAATCTCCAAAAGTTGAAATAAAACCAAATAACAAAGCAGATGGTGAAACAAATGAAATCCAAGAAGCTTCACCATCCAAGGATACAGAAGATGATGTGAAACCACCAAGTCTTGTAGGCGAAACAGAAGTAGAAAATGGCATAGTTCCTCTTGCTGAATGTCAAGCCAACAATGAAAGAGGCCTGAATGAACTAGCTTTCAATGTTTCGGAGGGTGCAGAGGATCCCCATGTTGCAAACAAGATATCAAATGAAAGAGGTTAGTGATTTTTTCTTTCTTTCCTTTTCTCAGTCAATCAGGTTTCTCATTGTATCATATATGAATTATCTTTCTGCTGATGTTTCTTCTCTAAACTAGAGTTTTCTGTTTTTTATAGAACAAAAGGACAAGGAACTTGACCCTCCTGCTGAATTTCAAAAGGTTGAAGTAAAATCAGATGATGATACAGATGATGAAACCAGTGACATCCAACCAACTATTCCATCCATAGATTCAACACATGTTGAGACACTGCAAGAATCCATTTTGGAGGAGAATCTGCCGCAACTAAGCGATCATCAGCTACTGAACCAAGATTCTATTAAGAAAGGTTAGCATGTTCGTTAATGTCGATGTAAAATTTTTACTTTTTTTCCTGCTCTAAGCTATTAGAATAAATATAATTTCTTTTAGGACCTTGATACACCCACCTTAATTAATATACCTCCACTTTGGTAACAGGCATCGAGGGAGAAAAAAATGCAACTTTTGATACAATATCTTCATCAGAAGATCCAGAGCCTCAAGAAAGTATAGACTCAAAATTTGATCAACCTGAATTGACTACAATTCATGCTGATCCACCAGCAGAAGATAGCAATAATGTTGCACGAAGTACTGAGGATATCCTTGGATCCAATTTGGCCTGCAATGTTGAGGAGAACTGTCAACACATAGACGGTAACTTTCCAAAAGATCTAGTTGAAAGTGTTGTTTCTGTTTCCGATTCGAAGTTGGATAAGGAAAATGATGACTTAACTGTGAAAGAAATGGCATCCGAAGCAGCGTCCTTCCAAGAGAGAATGAAAAGTAATGATAGAGATGAGATTAGCAATGATTTGGGCCAAAAAGAAGAGACGACCTCAGAATTATCCTCTGGTGTGAGAATAAACTGCAATGGGGATTTACCAACTGAGATGAATCAAATTAGAAGTGATTCCCCAGAAGCAGAAGTGGAAGCCCTTTCCATGGATGTGTCACCAAACTCTCACATAGAAATGTCTGCATCTGCAGATGAATGCATTCTTCTTACAGAACAAACAGTATTGGCAACAAATGAATCAGAAGATGGAGAGACTAAGGCTAATCATCATCCAACTCAACCTATTGAGGAGTCAGCCGAAAAATGTCATATTGACAAGATAAATGTGTCTCTGTCGGAAGGCATGATGATCGAGTCTAAGCCTGAAATCAATGAAAAGAGAACTGCAGATTATGCTTCTTGTGTTTCAAGGTGCAATAAGGATTACAGTGAGGAGGCAAAGGTTGTTGAGAATGATCACCCAGTTGATGTGCATATTAACAATCAGTCTTCCATGGAACCTTGCAAGGATTCACAGAAGGATAATGTGGTGGTTCCCGAATCAAGAATGGTTATGGAGGAGTCATCTCTAACTGATTTTGAAACCAAAGAGGTGCCTGAGGAGAAAATTATTGAAGAGACAGAAGAGACAACTAGAGCTTCATGTATCTCGGACAAAAAGCAAGAAGGTCTCAATAATAAGTCCTTTGTTGCTGAAGCTTCATCTTTTGATCCCACAAACTTGATGAAAGAGACTTTAGTCTCTATGGATCAGTTGGTCACTGAGAAATCGGAGCAAGATCTTTCACAGTATACCCCAGAGACTACAGCAACAATAGAAGAATCAAACACTCGAGCAAACCATTTCATTGGACAAGGTGAAAAAGTTGAAACACCTGCCTTTGCAAGTGATGAAAGTGAGGCACAAGAATGCATGGAGAGACTCAGCACTGAATCAAACTCTAACGCCTCAAACATTCAAGCTAAGATGCAAAAATCTCCAAGTTTTGGTCTTGATCTGCGAATTGAAGCAAGGACAGAAGAGTCCCATAATGCAATTGAGGACTTCTCAACTCAAACAGATGTTAGTCTTGGAAACGGAATTGCGTATGTTGACTATGGTGAAGATAAGCATGTGTATCAAGCAATGCCAGCGGAAGAGAAAGTTATTACAATGGAAAGAATCGATTCTGATAAGTCCAAAACTCCATTTCTTGGCTTCCTAAAAGAAGAGGAAGAGGCACATCTCCTTGCCACACCACAGGAAAAGGACAGCAACAATTCTGCAAAGACGGCAAACAAGGAATTCTTGAACTTGCCCACCAAGGAAGTTGCATCAACTTCACCGAAAAGTAAGGAGAAGCGGAAGCCGAGGTCTTTCCTCTTCGCCAACTGCGTGTGTTGCACAACTGTGATAAATTAAAAACCTTGAAAGATTTCCAGTTTTCTATCCTCCCATTTTGATTTTTCTGGTTGAGTTTTCTGAACTTGGGTAGGCAACAAAAACCAAGAAAGTATAACCATGAAACTATGATAATCCATTGCTTTTATTCTTTTCTCACTACACTTTCCTCTAGACTTGCATAGTCTTTGTGATGCAAGTCTTACAGAATCGCTTGATGTAATTTTGAGCCCATTTATTTGTTTGATCCTTTGAAAGAATATGTATGGTTTGGAGAGCAGATTGTAATTAAGGCAGATTTGCTGCCATTGATTGTAACATTTGTTGATTTTATTTATAATAATACAATGATGTGGAAGGTTTATTGTTGAATTATCCTGGACTATACTCATGGTCTGCAAGCTAAAATTAAAGTTATGCTTAAACAGCCACAAAGATACAAAAGCACTGGTGTTGTATTCCTGCAGGTTTTACTTGTAAATAATATAACCCTTAGAGAAGTTTACTGCAGAAGATGATTTGCCACAGTGACGATTTTTACCACAGAATTACCCAGAAAGCCATCAGTAATAAGTCTCTAGGGGAATCAAGCTCGTGAACAAGGAGACAAAGTTGGAATACGGAGACAAGGTTGGGCCTCTAGCCCATGGAGATATCCCCGCCGTACTGATTCTATGCCTATAAGTCTATAGACATTTCCATCTTTATGATCCAATCATGATTTGAAGTCCTGACTTCCAAGAGGAACTGAAAAATGCTGAACACAGTAAACGATCTTAGATTTACGAGAGTCTTGCAATAAATGACACAAAGTTATTACCCAGAAAGCCATTAGTGATAAGATAGAGAGGCTGCAGGGGAAGTTGGAGTGAGCATAAGCGGCCATCGATTCAACTCTTTTCTAGAGATATTTAAAGATTAAATTTTTGTTTTAGCTAATATAATAATTGTGAGTTTGCCATCAAATTTAGAGTTTTATCTGTC
The DNA here is from genome assembly GCF_011075055.1 of Mangifera indica. Taxonomy (NCBI): domain Eukaryota; kingdom Viridiplantae; phylum Streptophyta; class Magnoliopsida; order Sapindales; family Anacardiaceae; genus Mangifera; species Mangifera indica. The sequence goes on from NC_058143.1 coordinate 18,416,089, forward strand.
TAGTAAGATTGATTTGGTTTCAAAAGAATGATTTAACTCAGATCAGATACTTCCTTGATAAAAATAAAATCTAGAGAGAGAGAAACTGGACTGCACTGCCTAGCTATTCAGGGCTGGGAGGCTGGCTGGACTAGAGAGATAGAAACTGGACTGCACTGCCTAGCGATTCGGGGCTGGGAGGCTGGAGTATTGCACAACTACATAGAACCAATAATCTGTGATTTTCCAAAGCCTTATTAACCAATATCAGAACATCCAAATGGCAGGATTAATACATATAAATTGGCAGCAATTAAGGGCATCTTTTTCTTTTCAGTATAAAGACATTACACTATCAGATATGATTATGACATTATTTCTTGGTGTGCTATTACTCAAAAATTCAAAGAGTACATAGTTTTAGAATGAAACTTTTTATCTCTTTGGACAATGTGTTGACTTTGGAATCATGAGGCCGCATGGCACAGGCATACTTTGGACCTTAGATGCAGAGTAACAGTAAATCTTCAGGCTTCCATTCTCATAGCACCGTTCAAAGAACTAAAAGAAAAAACTCCACTTGATTTGGAAGTTGTGTTGATTAGGCATAGTTGTAAGGTGTTTTGAAGACTTCTTCTCTGATTTCGTTAAGCAGTACTCTTTAGGAATTCTATTCGAGATACATATGTCTTAACAAATCATTACCAATCAGATAACTCTTATTCGATATTTCATATAAGGGAAGAAATCTCTCCATATTGAAATAATAAAATATTCTCGTAAGGATTATCCAACCGTTATCATAGTTTATCTTGCGAAAGTTTCAAAATTACATACATCTGTTAAACTCTAATTGTAAATCTACCTAAACATCTATAAAATTTTCAATGGAGCAATTTATGATTGCCATGAAATCCGGCTGTACATCAAGTTGTTCCCATAGTGAAGGAAGATGAATGTTTTCTTTCAATTCAAGAATTCTTGGATCCGCCATTAGTGTGAAAAATATGTGGAGAGTTCCCTATAAAATTTTCACTAGCTCCTTCATATGAAATATTCAAAATTTCCTTTTAAAATGAGAGAAACATATGATGGTTCTTCATCGTTGAACCATACTATGTGGAAACACTTACCATATTTAAACAACAATATTAATTATAATTACAAAATCTATATATATAGATAATGTGAAACAATCAAAATGGAAGGGGGGACTCGGCCTTCTTTGAAATAGTAAGGCAGAGACCTCTTCTTTTACTTATATTTTTCAATGAAACAAGCAGAAAAAGAGGTCTTTTAATAAAAGATAATGTGAAAGGGACAAGCTTATTTCTTTCTTTCTTTCTTTGTGTTTGAAAACAAATGTATAATAAAATTTTTTCCTCATCAAAATTTTGGGAAATTAAATTAAATCTTCATTGCCGACGATTTGTCCAAGTCAAAAGTCTCTGCAGTGGAACCAAAAGTTGGAGAGCTCTCACATCAATGCAACTTCTTTGAGTTGGTCTACTGGAAACCATATATTATTAAACCCAAATTAAATTATTCTTAATAATTTTCTTCCATGATGTAATTTCTAGCGTGCCACAGTGTAATTGTCACATGGTATTTTCTTCGGTCCATAAAATTTCTCTCTGAAAAGTATTTTCTTAGAGGATTTTATTTAAACAATAACCAAATATTAGACCAGTATCTAAAAAGGTTTTGTTTTTTAAGAGATGATAAAGAGAAAATCTCTAATTAACAATAAATCTATTCAAAATCTTTCACAGTCTCTCATCCATGATAACAAAGAGAAACTATTTTACTTTTCAATTTGAGATTTTCTAATGTTTTAAATATTATCTTTTAATTCAATTAATTTATCCTAATTTAAATATAATTTATCTTTGTCATTCTCATAAATATAAAATATCACCCATAAAAATTGACACATTTTTTTATAGATACCTATACCCAAAATACACGTAAACACATACACACACTTTGAGACTAAGTTTAATAAATAAATCACCTAATAGATATATTGTAGATATAAACATTTTCATCGTTAAACTGAATCGTGCTAAAAAACTTGTTTTGTTATCTTTATTGTTTTAAAAAATATTTAATATTTAGTGTACGCTCGTAAATGAAAATATAAAAATAAAAAAGAAATATTTTCAATTAAATAACATATGATCTTTGAAATGATGAACTGGCAATGAAGGAATACAATTTTTTAGAATTGGAGAGTACAAGTTATTCTAATCTTTTGGTCATGGGCATCTTAATTTGTCAACTACAACAAGTAATGATAATAACAAACGACATGGCACTTGCTTATTAATTTCTTGCATGAATGAAACAAATAAATATTGAAGGTTATCATGGTCCGTCAATCATGCTGACCATCACTTTTCATCCAACGGTCATCATCATCTTGACGAATTCATCAAAGTTAACTTGGCCATCACCGTCCAAATCCGCCTCGTTGATCATCTGCTCTACTTCTTCATCCGTCAGTTTTTCTCCTAGATTGATCATAACGTGCCTCAACTACACACAAACCAAACAGAAAAATAATTAAATTATATTGAAGCTAGATTCTCCTCCATCCTCCAGGCAAGTCAAATTAATGTAAATATTAATATAGAAAAATAGAGTTACGTTCGTGCATGATTTGGATATATCGTATAATATGATTCGATAAAATAAAATGATATGTATCTTAAGATATATCGACAATTTTACCTCACTAGCTGATATGTATCCATTTTGATCCTTGTCAAAAACTTTGAAAGCTTCTTTGAGCTCCTCCTCAGCGTCAGTTTCCTGATATAAAACAAGAACAAAATCTAGTTATAATCTAATAAATGTATTAAATTTGGTAGTTTTTGGGTTGAAGTTTATGATATTACCTTTATTTTTTTGGCCATTAAGCTCAAAAACTCTGCAAATTCTATCGTCCCATTTCCATCAGAGTCAACTTCGCTTATCATGTCCTGCAGTTCATCTTCTGTTGGATTTTGATCCAAAGACCGAATCACAGTCGCCAATTCTTCAATAGTGATGCAACCTTCACAATCAAAATCATGTTCAGCAACTCAACATGCGCAAAGAAAAGACTATCATGATTAGCACAGATCAAAACCATTAATATTGTAAAAGCTCACCATCGCCATCTTTGTCAAAGAGAGAGAAGGCTTCTTTGAACTCAACAATCTGTTCCTCAGTCAGTATATCTGCCATTGTAGAGCTTGCCTGGAGACCTTAGTAATCAAACAAACCTTCAAATTTTGAGAGAGAAAGAGAGAGAGAAAATTGGAAAAGAGTTGGGGTTGTTGAATATAGCTTAAGCTGAGCTGGGTTTTTGTAGAACTCCAATGTGGTAACAAAAATGTAGCGAAATTACAAATATTTATAAATGTCTGTGCGTAACAAAAAAATAAGTAAAATAATAAGAGTCAAATCAATCATCTGACTAGGGTTGGGCGTTATTCTAGCCTAGCCGTCTCATACCGTGACCTTTCTTTCTTCTCCTTCTACAAGGACTTTTTTGCAGGCAATTTAAAACTAATTTTACCCTACTTTAATATACAAATCTATCAATAAATTTTTTATATAATTTGAAGACAGCTGTGGGGGTTCTACGTTTGGGAGACACAGCATTCAAAAGAAGACCGATTGGACATGGAACTATAGGGAGATGTGCAGTTTGATTCCACATTTTCAAACCCAGAAAGCACGCTGCATTGCTTGCACGAGCTCACCCACCAGATAACTACCCATTTCTTTTCTGTAAATAACATAATTAATACCTATAATTACTCCATATATCAAATCTTTACTGCTAGTTAATCGGTTTCTAATCTTAGTAAACAAGACTCAAAAGTAAATTAATGATCCAGTTCAATGAAATTATGAATTGAAAATATAAATTAAAAAGAAAAGGAAGTGACAAAGCCGAGTCGTAAATGTAGAAAGGAATTAATGTGCTTGGCTGTCTACGCGGTTTTCTTCCTGTTATTTGGTATGGCAGTCAGCTAACCAGACGGTCTGCGTGTGCATTTCTGCTCATCCTCATCCAGTAATTAATACTTAGAAATAGTTGACTACGATTTGGAATAATTTTAATATGTTGATGAAACCATAGCTTTCATACCCCATCCATACATTAATTGATCCAGTGAAGAGGATAGTCTGAGTCAAGCTGTGGTTAAACCGGTGATTAATTCAACTGTTTGAATAGACTAATCTAGAATGGGTTTTAAAACCAGGAACAGAGCAAATATGATTATGTTCAAGACTAATGCATCTTGGTACACACGAAAGAGTACCGTGCTTCAAAAGAAGGAAAACTTCAAACCTCAAGCAAGACCACAAGTATTAGTCATCATCCCGTATTACAATTCAACCAGCACGGGGATTGAAGACACATTTTATTCTGGAGTGGTCAGCACATAAATATCACATTTCAAATTAATGTGCTAGGAGTGAAGACTATGACAAATTGACTGGAATTTTTGAATGGAAGGACTTGAACTTTTCATACCGCATGTCTTTTTCTTTTTTTCTTTTTTTTTTTTGGCCCTCTCTTTTTCGTAAATAAAGTTTGAAAAAGAATTATGGTAAATACAAGTAGCTAATACAATAGACCTTATTTAAAAAAAAAAATCCAACAAAATCCCTTTTTTAATCAATAAATTTCACATTTGTTTGTTGAAATTTGTTTTATACATTTACAAAATTATGTGTATCAAATCTTAAGTACTAATTAGATATTTAAAATAATATATCATAAGAATAAATTATATGTATATATTTTTATACATAAATATATACACACATAAATATATCATCATATTATTAGATATTATCTTATTATTAATTTAAAATCACTTAATTTTATCATAACATATATATATTTATATTTATATAATAAAAATATGTATATATAATTTTATTAGAATTATAAATACATTAACCCACAAAGGGAAGTTATTTTAAACCTCCCACTTTTAGAAGTTAATTGGGTTGACACGTTTAATCTTTAGAAAAGTACAAGAAAGGACATTAAGTTTTCTAAACACACCCCACACTCTATTTACGGACCGTAGCCTTTATTTTTTACATAAATCCTATAACCAAATTATTTTCTAAACTAATTTGGGCATTGAATACTTTTTTGAATAGAATATAATAGTGGTACGTGATGCAGGAGACATAAATCAAATAAATGGGCCTCGAGGTTGGGTCTGAATATGACCCCACTTGTTACCTTTCTCCGTTATGGATAGATATATTTTGTGAAATATCATGTGTATTTAATTTTAAATATTTAATTAAATATTTATATTATAAGTTATTATGTGATAAAAAGTTAATTTATAATTAATTTAAAATTATTTAATTATATGATAATATTTTTTAATATTCAATTAAATATTTAAAATTTGATGCCGTGGATTCATTAGTTAGATTAACCTCACCTCAGCCACAGCTACCACTTGCAGCCATAACAACTGAGCTTCGCAGCATTACTAGTCCAGCAATGAATATAACAAGAGGCCTCATTGAGCTTGCTCCAAAAGGAATAATGTTGACCAACAAAGCAAATGACAAATTAACCAGCTCCATAATCAGAGGCAGACCCTCTAATCCTCTTATTTCATACAGGCTGACCTTTTGGAACGATTTGATCTTTGGTCCACATTGAGATGGGAAACTGTACATAGTAAGTTGCTGCAAAGAGCCCAAGAAGAAACCTTAAGAGAAACGCAAATGGATTCACAGGCTTCTTTACATCCTCTGCCCTAGGACCAAGCTGCATCAAGAAACATTATAAACCTTATTTGAGAAATGAATTTATATAGCCCTGAGACCATTTACTACTAGTCTAATAGATATCAACAACAGCATCAACTACACATATGAACCATGAAAGATCACCCTTCTTAAGAATGAGTTTTTAGCATAAAGCAATGATGAGGAGAGTGCCCGGATAAAGGCTTTATGCCTGTCACAGAGCAACCCATGATCAATCCACGGTGATGGACTCTGTGGTACCATTATGGACCAATCCTTTTCAGTTTAACATCCTTGAAACCAGCTTTTTTTAAACCATTCAATATACTCTTCCTCCTTCGGAAAGAGCATCCACATATCCTCGAAGAATTGAGACAACCAAAAGGTTGGGTACATAGGACCTAAGACAAAGGATTTTCCTCCTATTATTAGATTTCTGTATGCTTCTTTGATTCCACGATGTGTGTCTGGCCAGTACTCAATACTATAGAACAATATTTCAATGTATCAGATAAGATAGAGAAAAGCTATGTCAAGAGTTAAACATAGAAAAAACTATTTAATATAGAATTGGAGTTCTATCTTCAGAAAAGACTCAGATATGTAAATCACATCATGCTTTAGAGTCATAAGCCCCAACCATTTCGGTCCTATGTCATTACACTATTTTAACTGACAAGCTCAAGGTAACATTTCATCAAATTAAATTCAATTCCATTCCACAGAACTCACTCCAGTCATGACTGATTATACCAATTATAAATCCGGCCATCAAAGTTCTTTCCAAATCAGTTATAACAGGAAAATCCGAGTTTCTAATCCTAAACCCAGTTGCGCCTATTTCACTCATTAGCTTCAGATTATTAGCTCCGCACAGTGTTGAAGAAGCCATGAAATGGAAAAAAGAACAATAAGAAGAAAGGAAAGATAAGTATTGACTCTTTAATTGAAAACTAGCAACTCCCTAAGCATGTCCAAATGATGAAATTATGAGGGAAAGTAAAAATATAATTTTGCTGTAAAATAAACAACAAAGATTCGACTTTTTGCAAGCAAATCACATGGGCGATAAGACGTTGGAAAACTTGCACATATATTTTGGAAAGAGTGGAAGAAAAAAAAACAGGGGAGGAAAAGAAAAGAACACGGTTAAAGAAGCTAGTTTCTCTGGTAAAATAAGCACCACATATAATAAATGGTGGTTGTATTCTGCTAGTAACTGACTACTCTGTCAATGGGGTCATCGTCACCAGCTAGGGTGGCCAGGAGGAGATGTCTCTCTATCTATCACACGAAACGACAGCGTGCTGAACACTTGTCGTCGTTTCCATTTCCAATATAATTATCCGTCAACTGTATCAAGTCCTACACATTTCTGTTTGTTCTCTTCTTTATGTTATTCTTTAAATTTATAGCTCTTGTTGTTCTTGAAGGAACGCATTTGAATTTGGATTTTCAGCACAGGCACCACATGCCAAGGTTGCATATAATTTTCCGCACTCAAGCTTGAAAAATTAAGGGCACAAAACGGTAGTGAAATTGCAAGCAAGTACCCAAATCTAGAATTTGATCAACTTTGTAGCTAAACACGAAGCATTCAATCAGAAAGTCGACTATTTCATATTCTTAATTCCAATATTTACAACTCACATACAGCACTGTAGTCTGGATATTCAAGGGAAAAAAAACAGAAGACATAGAAACTGATAGAAGATCCTGCTTAATAAATCCCCACCAAGCCTCGATACTGCTAACTGCTGAATATCGACCATGACATGAGGTGCTGTTTTCAAACCACCTTAACCTTTCACTCCCTATAAAACAGCTGGACCAAATGGTCCTCCAGGAGGCAGAATATCCGGCGGCACAGTCGGTGGCGGGTCAATATTTGGCGGAGTAGAAGGCGGTGGAATGATGTCCGGAGGTGGGTCAGGTGGAAGTTTATCAGGCGGTGGTGGCCGCGGTGTGGAGGCAAAGGATCATCAGGATGCGTTTGAGGTGCAGGTGAGGGCGGAACTGGGTATTCTTGGCCTGGGAGAGTATTGATTTCTGTCGGAATAGGATCTATCCCTGTACCTGGAATAGTCTTGGGAATTTCTGATGGAAAAGGACTCGGTTGATAATCCGGAACTTTTGAAGGGAACTCTAGTGGAGTTTTGCCCGGAAACTCAGGTGTAGTAAAGGCGGCATAATCGGCAACCGAAAGACGTATTTTGTTTCTTGCGTTTCCGAGAAGTACTCTAGTGGCGATCGTATACTTATGCGGCATTGCAGTAGAAGAACGTAACAGAATTGATGGAGTTTTAGGTATGGATGGACACCGTGAGATGGCTTTTCTCATTACTGTAAGGTTGGATGAGACTGCACAGACAACAGTGTTGGACATTTTTCACTTTGGACAAGATGAGCAAATCAACCTAGTAATATAAGCAATGCATCATGGGAGAGTGACACGTGGGAGCACAGGTGTCATCTCATTGACACCTGTGCGTCCTGCAAGCTCAATGCCATTGCCTCGCCCCCTGTTTCTGTTTTGTTTCTTCGTTTAAAACTCCGTCAAATAAAAGAAAAACTTGATAAACTAGTGCTAAATTCTAAATGATCGAAGCTTATAACGTCTTCCAATTTGACGTTATAAGCTTAAACTATATTTGTCTTCATCTTTATAAAATACGTAAATAGTATTTTCAGGCCACATTGTCTAAACGATTATAAAGTAAGCGATATCACTTATTGAGTACTTGTTTTTTGGTTGGTCATTGATTCAGATAAATATAAACCCAATAGAGAAGTTGTGTGTCTATCATCATTCACTTTAGTCAAATTATTCAAATATTTAATTATTATTATCTTATTTTTCTCTTCTACAGGCTTCAGAAAAGTTTCCTTCAATTAAAAACCACCATTAATTTGCAGCTTCAATGAAAGACTACCATTGATTACTAGTAAGTGTATATATATCCACTTATTGTAAATATATATTGGCACATAGAATATGTCAGAGAAAACGTAGACATTCTTATTAAAATTGCACGATACAAGATTACTAGAAATTAAAGATTTGAACAATATGTTGTAATTATATATCAGGAGGCACAGGTGGGAGTGGTTGCGGCGGAACCTGTGGTGGTGGCACTTTATCTGTTGGAGAGGGAGGTGGAGCCTCGTCTTGGGCTGTGGATTTCGCGGCGGTTTTACAGGAACGTCCGGAAACGGTGGTGAAGGCAACGGTGGTACTGGAAACTGAGGGCTTCGGTTTGGGTCTGGTCCAAGCGGCGGTGCGTCGCGCTTAGTAGCGGCGGTCGAACTCCATTCTAGTGGTGTAAGTAACATCTCTGCCAGCTTGAGCTCCAGCTTTGTTGGGAATCTCTAGCCATGCAGGTTTTGGCGTCGAACCCATCTGTGGTGGGTTAGTTTGATGGTGAGAGTGGAAATGGAATGAGAAATTTCGTGTGTTTTCTGAGGCCATTGTTGATGATTTGACTATGGCTGAATAAACTGGAATGGCTTTCTTCATGACGTTGCATGCAGGTGCAGAGGCAAAATCCAAATTTATAGTATGAAAATGCATCAGTGAGACGACTCGTGTATCTACGTGGCAGTGGGGACGCCATCTACGTGTCATTATTTTATTCCACAGTTCGACACGTGAGCATCCATTGCCCATCAACGGAAGAGAATAAATTTCATATCATTTTTCTATCTTAGCAGGAATTATTTATTTTAATATATAGTTTTTATATGAAATTCTATTCATATAAAATTATAATAAAAGAATATAAATCAGGCTTATAATAAAATATATATTTATATGTGAAAACAATTGCCTCCTATAGAAAGAAATAATAATGTGAAAGGAATGGTTGAAACAAATGTTTGTGGTTGCTTCATATTTGACTTCATGAACAATTCTAACAAAATCTCCATGGTTTTCTATGTAATTCCTTTTAATTTTCTGACAACTTTATCTCAGAGATCCCAAAAACTGGAACTTACCTTATTTTTTAATGATGGTTTAATATTATTATTAACACTTAAATCTGCGATATTTTTTATTAAGTTGGTTAACTTTTTTCTTAAGGAGATATTATGAGCAAAGGGCTTTAGACAAAATTAAAAGATTTTCCTGTGAAAAAAAATTACGGATTTCTAAGATAACGGACAGAGTACAGAATAATACGAAAGTGTCTACGTGTCTTTAGGTGACTCGTTTGGATTTGGTCCATTTGGAAGCCAATTTGATAAAACCAAGGTTAGAAGCATCAGCAGACCACGGAAACAGCACAGAGACAGCCCAAAAGGTATAAAGATGAACAGACGCGCTCACTCTTTTTTGAAGATCCACGTGTTTTCACACGCTAAACCGGACCAAAGACAAGACAACCGTAGCGCCACCGCTTCCTGGCCACCTTCCGTCTCATTTATTTATTACACTCTAATATATATTTAAAATCAATAATTCATTAAAATAATATAATATTTATTTAAACCTTTCATATCAACTGGGTTGATCTTTTGACCTCATCAATATCTTTTTAATCTGAAATATCGTATAAGATCATATTACCCTTAGTTACATCTTTCTTATTAAATGTGAGAATGCTTTTTAAAAAAAAATTAATATAAGAAATAGCAAATTAAAGATTAAATTAATATATTTTTAATAAATGTGTCAAATAAAATATGTTTTCTTTATGTCCACTAAGTGCAATAAAACAAGATTTCAATTACAATTATATTTAAATTGAATCAAATTTAAGTCAGAATGAATTTAAATTCGATTTAATTCAAAGAGAGTCGAGTTCAAACTTAGTCTCATGATCGTTAAACTTCCTCTAAAGTTATTTGAATTTGACTATAATATTGAATCGATCAAATTTTAATCTCGATTTAGTACTATAATCAAACAAAAAAAAATATTATTTTGATATGTATTAATTAAATATTATTTTAATTTATTTGAATTGAATTTGTTAGACTTATAAATTTAACAAATTGAACACATTTTAATCTTGAATTGGTTTAAATTAAACTTATTCTAAATTCATTTGAGTTGCGCTTGGGACATGCCAAATTGCAGTATCTGTTATCTATCACACGCTCTATGCAGTGCGCGTAGAATGAAACAAGGTTGGAAAAACAAAGACCAAGACCAGGGCTGGTCGACGGAGAAGCGAGACCAAAAAAGACAACAGAAGCTGTGACGGTTGATAATGCAAAACAAAACAAGAAAGAACAATAAAGTTCTCTTTTTAGCTTTCACTCCGTTCAAAAGTTTCAGAGCCCAAAAGAGAACCCCTTTCTTTCTTTCCTTCTTTCTTTCCTTCTTTCTTCTATCCCTTTGTTTACCTGTCTGTCTCTGTACTTTTGAAATCTTAGCTGCATAGATACATACATATACATAGGTAGTGTTTAGATCCGTCTCTTTGTAAAAGGGTTTTTGTTTTTCCTTTGTTACAACATACTTCTTATTCCTTAACTTCATGGGGTCCATCAAGATTTCATCCGGGTCATCGTTGTTTTCTCCTCTTATGCCTTCTTTTTCTTGATACATAAATTAGTTTTATCATACTCTAAAGTTTCTTCTTTCCTTGAATAAAAACAGGGCTTTTATTTTGTTTTTCAAATTCTTTGTTTTGTATTGATGTTGAGAGATGCCATCGGATAGGTCCGATTCTGCTTTCCCGATAACTCAGAGAAGTCAGTCTTTGGATACTCGAGGCAATCACAGAATACAAGCTGAACTTAAACGCCTTGAGCAAGAAGCTAGATTCTTAGAGGTTACTTCTTCTTTAATGTTTCATGTTTATTTTCTTTTTATTTTGCTTATATATGGGAAATGGGAATCTTATAGTGGATGATGGTATAGAACTAACCTGTCAATTATTTATGCTTGGAGGGGAAATTGGTTAATCTCTCTTTCTCTCTCTCTTTTTTTTTTATAATTTGGATTTCATAGCTGAAGTTGCTATTAAGTGGTTTCTAGAATTGATGTGATTAATTTTTTAAAATGAATGCACAGTTATTTTCATTTGAAATTAACTATAAAACAGTACTATAGTGGGTGGTGATTAGTTTATTGCTAAGGTCATTCTTGTTTGATGTATTGGAAAGCTTGGTTTTTGATATCCTGTACTTGCTTAAGAAATAGGGGATTTTTGTATGGACCTTGACTATAGGTATTATTCATGTAATATTGTATAGCCCAGCGGCATTTCGTTGATTATGCCTAGAAAGTTTAAGGATTGTTTCGTATATGCCACTTAAGTCTTTCCGGAAGGAATTATTAATGCTTAAAATTCTTGATTGTCAAAAACTTGTTCGAAGTTTATGTAAAACCATTTCGGGTTAGGTTTGGTTATACAAAATTTAAAGACATAGTTCTGTAGTATGCACGGAAACAATAAAGCAAGTATCTTATTTCTCTTGTCACCATGGTTCTCTTTACCCAATATGAGGAAGCTCAGTTGGTATTGCTTTGGGAATACTATAGAAGGAAATCTGGGGAACATCTGGTAATTTAATTTTACGGTAATTTTTAAGAAAATCCCTATTTCAATTCAAATCAATTTCTTTAACACACCCAAGGGGTTACTCTGTTTTTCAGAAAACATTGAACATCTTTGTTTACATATTGGTGGGTCTGTTGCATTTAACTTCTTTGAGTGACATAGAATCCTGCAAATTAATCAAAATAGTTGTTTGTTTGTGGAATCTTGATTCCAACGGATGGTTATATTGCCATTTCTCATTTAGCTATTATATTATGTGTTAATCAATGATTCAAATTCAATTGCTGTGCAAAGAACCTCCTTGAATAGTTGTCAGTTCGTTTACCTCCTATGTTGTAGGCAATTCGAGAGGTTTACGGCATATTAGCTGACTGAGTTTTTGTCTTTGATTTGAATTATTTGCGGTTATTGCCGTAAGGAATTGGTGTAACAGGGAGAAGAAAAATCTGTAGGAAATTTTCAGAGATATTTAATGGTTTCTATGTGGTTTTCAGTAATTAATTCCATGAGTTCTACATTCATTGTACTGTAATGCTACCAAATCATAAGTCTGTCACCATATTAACTGATATACACCTTTGTTTTAAATTTACTGGATGAAGTAGCTTTATAATTTTAACTGGCACTATGATGCAGGAAGAGCTGGAAGAACTTGACAAAATGGCGAAGGCCTCAACAGCATGCGAGGAGTAAGTATGATTAGAAAACTATTTATTGTATGACTCGATTGTTGTTCAAAACCTTTTTCAATTACTCTCAATCTGCATGCTAATTTTTTGTTTTCTACATGCCAGAATGCTAAGTAACGTGGAGGCTAGACCGGATCCTCTACTTCCAGTGTAATTTTAAATTTCAAACTCCTTGCTTTCAATGTTTGTTAGTTGTGTTTTAACTAATTTTGACAATTTCTGAAACCCCAATTATCTTGGTATAACAGAACAACTGGTCCCTTAAATCCTTTCTGGGATCGGTGGTTTGAGGGACCTCAGGAGTCAAAAGGTTGCAGATGCTGGATTCTGTGATGATTTTAAGCTGATTTCATGCCCTTTATCATTCATACCCCTGATTTCAAGCTATTATTCCTATAATCATTCATTCGCAAAGGCTTCGGATTACTTGTTATAGATTTATATCTATACTTTGTTCTTGATAAACATTTAATTGAAGGCTTCATTGTGCAGATGATTACAATTTTTTGAAGCTCATTCGTCATTGGCATGCGTTCAATGTATTGTTTCAGTGTAGAAGGCAATTTTATAGCATCTCTCTTTCTGAACATGATAATTTTTTCAGGCAAATCAAAATGAAGAGTGTACAAATTTTGAACAAAGGGTAGCTCGTACAATAAGTGTACAATAAGATCCTTCTCTTTCCATATCATTAAATGCATCAATGTGTAGAAGTGGCATATTTTCAATATTGAATCAAAATGTAAAAGCAATCTGCAGATTTATCAGGAAAGGCTGTCAAAGAGTTACATGATACAGAAAAAAAACTTCTTTCCCATCCTTGAAGCCCTCCTTATGTGAATGCCAAACCCTCTCCTTGGTTATTTTCTTCCCCATTTCAACTTGGGGATTTGCCTGTAACCCGCTGGCTTATCCACTCTAGACCATCATACAACCCATCTCCGGTAAGTGCACTGCAGGCTTGAATGTGCCAATCATGATTCTTGATGCCGTGGAGAGAAAGAGCGTCAGTGATTTCAGCTGGGGTCATGGCATCTTTAAGGTCCTGTTTATTTGCAAAAATAAGGACAACCGAATGTTGTAAGTCATCATGCCCAAGAAGCCTAAACAGTTCATCCTTCATAATAGAAATCCTGGCTCTATCAGTGCTGTCTATAACCACAACAACAGCATGAGTACCACGATAATAAGTTGTCCATGATGTTCTTAGTCTTTCTTGTCCACCAATATCCCATGCCTGAAACAAACAAAATTGGCAAATAAGCATGCTTAGGCACCAAGCTTTAAACAAAATAAGCTGGACATAATTGAAAGGTTAAATATTCAATGAAATATGGACGGCTGGAAGGTTTAACATAAATGATGCCCGATGGCAATTACAAACCTATCTACCCTAAACCAAACTTTATCAGAACAAGCCCCAGATTTTTTACCAATATGAAACCTAAAAAGTGTTACTTACAAGTCTTAGACTCTTCCCTCTAATATCATGTATTGCTAAAATATTAAATATTATTGTTGTGCAATTAAAATTAGAAGGCATACTGCAGCCAATGTTGCTTTTGTAAATACAGTTCATAATATGTCTAGACGATTGAAAAACTAACTTTTTCTTATTATTGGCAAACCACCTGGTCACGATCTGTATATGTATTTAATTGGACAGGGGTATATACTAGTTCTATAAAGGCAGCAGTTACATAAATAAAAAATCCATCCCATGTTCAGTTCATCATCATCTGCGTAAAGAGATTCAACTACTCAAACAACATTAGAACAGTGTCCCCAGTTTACAACTAAAGGTTCTTTCAACCAGCTAGAACTCCTCCATCCAACCCACCTTTTTGGGGGAGTAAGTATAAAACCCAAAAAAAAAACGCAAGGTTAGCTAGCACTAAATCAACAGTATGTTTAAATTTGCTTACATCATACTTCATCTTGGCAAACATATTCACTATGACACACATTAAACAAAAATACACACTGCATCACTTTGAAAAAGGTGGAAGATTATATAGCCACTTTGCCATAGCTTATTGAAAACTTTGCCGAATCCAGATAACAATATTGATTCTCAGTGATACTTCTTGTTATATGATGGGCAATTCATTTGTGATGTAAAGCATGTGAAAGAAAACCCATATTAGAATCACAGAGACAGAAATGGGAGTCTGAGAATGGTAGTCATGCCATCTCTGAAATGTTACAATTGCATCCTATGGTGGGCCTGGCACAGCTTTGTTAATAGACACATAACAAGGAGAGCCAAATACTCTCCTTCAGTGAAAGATATCAACAATCTCTAGAACAAAAAGACATGTTAGGCTAAATTACCTATGCTCGTTAACTGCAAAGGGTCAGTGATAAAAGCACTAGATTTTAATTAACAGGTAAAGGGTTCAAATCCCTTTGGGGCAATTCACTTGGGATATTTACACCACAAAAAATGAAGCACTCAAATTAGAACTTGGTGAACACGAAGAGAAGGTCAAGGGATTTCTAAGGTGTCAAAAGATAGAAAAAAAAATACGTAACAACTCTTCAACTTTTCTTTTCAATAACATTTAAAACCCATACATCTTAGTGAGATATGATTTGTATTTTGTACAGCAATGCCATACATGTCATACATGGTAGAGCTTTCAAACGCTTGATACTCAAAATAATTTTCAGCTTTTGTTAACTAATCAAACTGCATAGAGGCAACTTAAAAAGTCTCACAATGTAGGCAATGCAACAGAAGGAGACAATAACCCGAAAAACCAAATGGGGAAGGATAAATTGAGACAAATGTTGAAACTGGTTCAATTTCATTACAAGATGCATGTCTAACATTAAAAATTTTCAGAAAACAAAAAGCTTGAAATTGTTACAAGAAGAAAAGAAAATTTCCAGATGAGTAAGAATTTTGCAAAATTATGGTATAAAATCTAAAAAAAAATCCAAAATTACATGGCAGCCAAAAGTATTGACTTCTTTAGCCTATTAAATAATTATCCTCCTCATTTAACTACCATATCAATCTGCATCCAAAATTTCTCTTCTCTTCAACAACTTATAAGTAAAATTGTCCAAAAATGGTCTTGCAAGTAAATTATGCAGTCCCCAGCAAAGAAGCTGTAAATATAATGTCTTAGAAAGGGCATTAGAATCCAGACCAGATCTCCATACCCTAACCCGCAACGAGAGCATAAATCGCAAACAATGATGAGCAACCTCTGATATCCTCAACCAATTGAAGTAATTAGAGCAAACCCAAGCTTAGCTTGAGGGATCGTTTCAACTATCAAGAAATTGCCTGAATGTTCACAAAGACACAAGGACAAGAAAAATTGAAAAATCCCCATTCATGTACTCCACCTTTAACAATATCTATAGACCTACGCAACTCCCACAAAGAGGATCTATCAAAAAACACTTTTTCTCTTTCATTTATACGCAAATAATAACCTGGAAATTTCTGGAACTCTAAACTTATCATAAAAGCCCATAGAATAAGTAAAGAATGTTAAAAAAAAAAAAGGAAACTTTGATGTCATAAACGCACCTCAAATCGAATGTTCTTATAAACAAGCTCTTCAACGTTGCTACCAACGGTAGGGTGGGTGGTTACAACCTCACCCAAGTGCAACTTGTAAAGCGTCGTCGTTTTCCCAGCATTATCCAATCCTACAATTACAATCTTGTAATCCTTTCCCGGAAGAAACATGAACCAAATCTTGGATATCAGAGCTCCCATATTTACCCCCTTTTTAATACCTGAAAATCAAATTATTGAACATTGAATTCCGAAAATTAAGCTATCAAATTATATATATTTTTTTTTACGGAATTCGTAATAATAAAGCAAAACGGAGGGTTGTGATGGAAACTGCATGGAGAGATTTGGAGACGACGAATTGGACGGCGATGATGGGACGAAAGAAACTGAAACGTGATTCAGTGAAATGCAATAAAGATTTATGTAATTTGGCAAATGAATGATAAAGGTGTTGGGAATAATTATGAAGTGTTGAGGGAGAAGAGATGGAAAAGCAAGTGGATTTCCTGTGCCACCTTGGTCAATTACGTGTCAGTGGCGGACCCCAGTTCCACCCATTTCATCAACATGTACAAACTCCACATCAACCAAACTGAAAACCAAATCACCAATTAAATGTCTTCAAAATGGATACCTCTGTCCCATTAAGTCATAATTCTGATTCTAACCAATAAGAACGAAACACGTGGTTGAAATAAAGTGAAGTCGAGTGCATAGTATAAATCATCCTCCCTACCCTTAAATGGACCGTTGAGCAGCTAGGCGACATCTTCGAAGTTCAACAAAACAAAGCTCTCTTATAACTCCTTAGTTATCTCCGCCTCTCAGCCATAGATCCTATAAAATTACTGGTTTCTGCTCCTCATTTCTCTCATTTTCAATCCCCAACCGGTAGAAAGTTCCGTCATTTCTCGCCATGTCGCAATCTATTCAACTCTTCACTCATTCCTCCAACATTACTCTTCTTAAACCCAAACACAATCACGCTCTTTTAACAGCTTCCCCTCGCCGCTTACACGTCAACACCACGAAACGACGCTCTGTCGAAATCAAAGCATCCGCGTCATCCTCTCCAGATCCGAAAGTTTTACTCACTCACAATGGAGCGCCCGAGTCTGGGCCACACGTGGCCAAAACACAATCGTTTTTTTCTGATTCCTCGTCTATCGATGTCGATGCTGTGACGGAAGCGGAATTGAAGGAGAATGGTTTTAGGAGCACGAGGAGGACGAAATTGGTGTGCACGATCGGACCGGCCTCTTGTGGCTTTGAGCAGCTGGAGGCTTTGGCCGTGGGGGGGATGAACGTGGCGAGAATCAATATGTGCCATGGCACGCGCGAGTGGCACAAGCAAGTGATTGAATGCGTTAGGAGGTTGAATGAAGAGAAAGGTTATGCGGTGGCGATTATGATGGACACTGAAGGTAGTGAGATTCATATGGGCGATCTTGGCGGTGCTCCTTCTGCTAAAGCTGAGGTAATTCTATTAGCTTCGAAACGTCCTTCGACACTCACTAAATTATTACCATGAATGAATGAGAGTAAGCTTGAAAAAGATTTGAGAAAAACCTGTAGCTTGACTTAAATTGACTAGATTAGGCATTGAGCTAGTATAAACTTGAATTCAGAGCCTGAACAACTAATTATACTGTTTACGTGTTAAATATAACAGTTGACGTTATGCATTTTTTTCTAGCAACCTGGAAAGGTTAGTCAAGTTGTTAGGCTTGTGATATGCTCTCATGAGATTTTGGGTTGATTCCTTTACTTCTCGAAAATGTAGAATTCAACTGCTGTCCACTTTTGAACTCTGAGCTAACTAAGTAGGTTTGAGGGATTCAAGATTACTAAAAGGAAGTAAAATTTTATTGAAGCTAGATTCATGTTCAGGCTCATTTGTTAACTAGTCAGTCAAGCCAAGCTAAAACAATTTGATACAAGCTTGGTTTGGTTGGTCACAGTTTGCGTGACTTGTTACTTATGGCCTTTGGCACATTTTGATCCGCAGGATGGTGAGATCTGGACTTTTAGTGTCAGAGCTTTTGACGCACCTCTTCCAGAACGCACTATCAATGTCAATTATGATGGATTTGCTGAGGGTAATAATTCTTGGGTTCAAAATGTTTCACTATTTTGTCTATTTGAAATTATTTATGTTCTATTTCAATTATATTTTGTGGTTTTTGATGTTGGATTGTTCAATTAAGTTACGACAAAGTGAATGTGATATAGATGTGAGGGTTGGAGATGAACTCCTTGTGGATGGTGGAATGGTGAGGTTTGAGGTGATCGAGAAGATCGGTCCAGATGTCAAATGTCGTTGCACCGATCCTGGATTGTTGCTACCACGAGCTAATTTAACATTCTGGAGGGATGGGAGTGTTGTACGAGAGCGTAATGCAATGCTTCCCACAATTTCTTCTAAGGTTGGATGATTTTTCTGTGCTTGTGATTTTTCTCCTAGAAAACTTGTTTCATCTGTGCAAATAGATGTGACTGTCTGTGCCAATATTTGATGACACTTAACTAACTAGAAAGTTTGAAGAGCTTTGGTGCCTTTGACATCCCCAAGCTCTGAGTTGAATTATAAGGAACTTGAATTGTGAAGGCTTAAATTGGCTAACAACCTCTGTTGAACATGATATTTATCTTTTTGTACTTATGAAGAAACCTCATTCAGCCTCAAAAATCAGCATGCTTAAACTTTTTTGATTGATGACATATTTTCTTGGGATGAAAGATGGTCTGAGATTTGGTCATTCCTGTTAGCTTATAGAAATCATTTTAACTTTAAGGAGTTCATAGCAGCACTGAAATTTATTAGTTAGACTCTTTCACAGTTTAATCTCTTCAAGGAGGAAAATGTGAAACTAAGTTAGCCCTTGGTAGTTTAGTTTGCATCACTCTACATATCTATAAAACTCCACATGAATAGCCAAATACAAATTTAAAGAAATTCTGTAAAAGTTTCTGTGTTTCTGCTTGTACGTTTATACACATTTGCTTTGCTTGTATGCTGATATTCAGCATGTCTAGTTAGGTAATCTTCACTGAAGTTAAAGATGTTCTGTATGATTTCATGATCAGGTTTCTGTATTTCACAGGATTGGTTGGACATTGATTTTGGAATTGCAGAGGGAGTTGACTTCATTGCCATCTCATTTGTCAAGTCAGCTGAAGTGATTAATCATCTTAAGAGCTATATCGCTGCACGACCTCGTGATAGGTGCTAATTTTTTGTTACACTTATGTTATAGCTTCTGTACTATCACCATAACGTCTTCTTCTTAGATGCATCACTTCTTTGTCTGGTGTGAATTATTAAAAGGTTGATATAATAATATTACTTTCTGCACTCTAAGTTTGAGCGACTCAATTTTATTTTACTTTAATTGTGTGTTTTAACATGGCTCTGCTGTGATATCCCCAATTTCCAGAATGGTTGTATTATGTGTGTCAGTATTTATGGTTGATAGAATTTCAATGCTATGATGCAGTGATATCGCTGTAATTGCAAAGATTGAAAGTATTGATTCATTGAAGAACTTAGAAGAGATTATTCAAGCATCTGATGGAGCTATGGTTGCAAGAGGAGATTTGGGTGCCCAGATACCATTGGAACAGGTTCCATCAGCACAGCAAAGGATTGTTCAGGTGTGCAGGCAGCTGAACAAGCCAGTTATTGTTGCCTCTCAGTTACTTGACTCTATGATTGAGTATCCTACACCAACCAGAGCTGAAGTAGCCGATGTTTCTGAAGCAGTTCGACAGAGGGCAGATGCTCTGATGCTCTCTGGTGAGTCAGCTATGGGCCAGTTCCCGGATAAGGCATTGACTGTTCTTAGAAGTGTCAGTCTCAGAATTGAGAAGTGGTGGAGAGAAGAGAAACGCCATGAAGCTATGGAACTCCCTGATATTGGATCCTCCTTTCCAGACATTATTTCAGAAGAAATTTGTAATTCTGCTTCTGAGATGGGTAAGTAGAATTTAATTTTGCATTTGTTGCTTGATTCAGTAAATTTTGCCATCTTTTTTCATGGTAATGTGTTATTGAGGCAATTTTATTGGGGGTTTTCTACTTAAAAATAATTTTAGGAGTCCACATTCTTGTATTTGTTACTTGAAACATTTTTGCTGTTATACGTTGATTGTGTGTTTTGATTCTTGCTGTGGTTCTGTTTTTAATTTACAGCCAATAATCTAGAGGTAGATGCACTTTTTGTGTACACAAAGACAGGCCACATGGCATCTCTCTTGTCACGTTGCCGACCTGACTGCCCGATCTTTGCATTTACAACCACAACATCTGTGAGAAGGCGCCTGAATCTGCAATGGGGTTTGATACCATTCCGCTTGAGCTTCTCTGATGATATGGAAAGCAACCTTAATAAAACTTTCTCTCTTCTCAAGGCCAGGGGTATGATCAAATCAGGTGACCTTGTTATTGCGGTTTCAGACATGTTGCAGTCAATCCAAGTTATGAATGTTCCTTGAGTCTAACTTCTCTTAAGATTGAAAGTGTTTCTAGATTAGTCAAATCAATTTTGGCCATCGTGCCCTTCCTCGTTCAATATCTTGGTTATTGGTTGAAAGAAAATGATTACCGTAGAGGCTACACAGCCGCCAGATGAGCTTCTGGAGTTACTTCAGGTGACACAATTTATATACTCTGTTTTTATATTAGTTAGGGTGAGGGTGATATCTGCAAAATGTGCTTAATAAAATCAGATCTGTAATTCTTTTTGCTGTTTTATTTTTCTGTGTAAGAGCTGTTGCACTGTGATTCTGTTATGTTTGCTTAAATTTAAAGCAATACACGTCTCCGAGCACTTTCAAATGGATTTGTTCAGTGAATATTTTTCAACGAAGTTACACCAAAATTCTCAAATATCATAAACTTGATTCTATATGTTCTGCTTTTATGTGAGGAGTGTGCAAAGATTCAGCCCAGTTGCTTTAAACCTAACCCCAGTGCGCCTACACATTACAACAACTGCATTTATGAGCTTCTCAACTGTTATCTGGTATCTTATTGTCCAATTCTTATTATCCTCTCATCTCCTGGATTCACATTTTATTAAACAATTCAGACAATGTATTTCACGACTTTACAAACAATAATTAGATTGCGTCAAGGGTTTTTTTTAATTTTTTCGGCAAATCACGTTTCGTGGAATAGTGATAATTGGTGTGATGAGTTTTGAAACAAAGATGTGAAGCAATGGCCATCCCTCTACACCAACTCTCCAGCCCACCTCACCCTTTGTAACCTCGATAGACCTTCATCACTTCCTAGAAACCCACCTAAAGCCGTTGTCCTCCTCTGGGTACCCACCGAAGGCCACTGTCATTGTTATCCCATAGCCTACGTACCCAACTACCTGCTGCTTAAAGCCATCTCATCCGCAGTCCAGGAACTCCACAGCCAATTAATGGTGATATTTTGGTTTTGTTAATTTGTGATTGTTTGGAGTCGATGAATTTTGGTTTTATTTATTTGGTGGTAGAGGCAGTGGATTTTCGTTTTTGTTGATTTTATTGTGTATCATGGAATGAGTTTAAAGAATGTCATTTAATTTTCCTTTATTTTTTAAAAGTTAAAAAAAAAAAACATATATCGTATATTTATTAGGATTATGATTTTTGGAAGTCATGTCTTCGGGTTAATTCTAGTCAATCCAAACATAATTCTAATCATATTAGAATCAAAAGATCACGATACAATTTTAATTTGAGCTGTCTTTGAGTCGAGATTTTTTTTTACTGAAAACCCAAAATGGTCAGAATTAGGGAACAACCTCCCCAGGAAACCAGAGATGTTATAGAATTGAAGGCAATACAACTTGTGTGAGGAACATGTGTATTTGTTTGAAGAGTTGGAGGCAGCTCATAATAAATATTAACAACAGATTGTTGGGACAAACATCAAGCCAACTTGTGCTCTCATGGAATCCCACCACCCCTCATAATTCCATGCCCTACTTATCAGACCCATTTCATGTCTTTAATTGACCGTCACATTTTTTGTCGTGGCGTTTACAGCCTCAAATATGTATAAATAGTTAAAAATTTTATAAATTATTTAATTAATTTTTTATATTATTTTTAAATAATATGATATATCTAAATATATCTAATTATTAGCGTACAAGTTTTTTTTGTGAATTTTGTAACCCGAAATATATATTAATAATTGAAAATTTTATAAACTATTTAATCAATCATTTATATTATTTTTAAATAATATGGTATATCTAAATGTATTTAATTATCAATGTGAAATTTACATAAAAATGTATATAAATATTTTATTATTGTTTTTTTTAATTTCATCGTTACAAAAATCCTCTAAAAATATTAATTAAATGTTAAAAGGTCTTTTTTATAATATAATAAAAAATCCTATAAATTAAGTAATATTAAACATATATATTTTAAATATATAATTTTTACAAATAAATGATATATCATCAGATAATTAAGTATTATTTTATTTTTAATTTAAAATTATTTAATCATATAATCATATATTATCTATATTAAAAAAATGTATATATAATTTTATTGTTATAAATTCATCACTTTTGTATACAGTGACTTGAGTAATAGTGACCTTTAAACGCGTTTAAGGGTTCGGATTATCTCCTAATCTCATTAATTATTAATTATGAGTAGTAAGACCACTAACAAATGATTACCCTTTAAACACCAAAAAGGATTAAAAAAATCTAAAGTTGGATGATGTAAATTGCAAGTAAGATGGAAAAACTGTTCAACGTATATCAAGGTTCAGGTGATATCATATCACCATCATATTACGAATCCACCACTGGATTGCTGACACGTGTGAAGCTGATGTTCAATTATTGAATTTATTTACTAACTTCGATATTTGATGAGATATCAATATCATCATAATGGGCCCCAACACTCAGGCCCACAATGGTGCTCATTATCATTTACTTGGACTCCTTCAACCCAATAATTATACATGACTTCACCTCTTGAACTTTATCATCAAAACATAATTATAATCCTACTTAATCAACTATTTATATTAATAAATTATGATTAAGTTGAATAATCAAATGGGTTCTTATTTCTATCAACAAATACATGCTTTGGATATATTTTTATAACAAAATTATGTATATATATTTTGAATATATAAATAAATACATATTTAATATATATCATCATATAATTAGATAATTTTAAATTAAAGATAAAATAATATTCATATTTTTATCAAAAAGCTTCTTTTGATCCATAAAAATATTCGTTTATTCATACGAATGAAACTCGGCAAAAAAAAAACAAAAAGGAAAATACAAAAAAAATAAAAGTAGAGTAAATGGCTTGGTTTGGTCATGAATAGAAGACAAACAGAAAGAGTGGGGTTTTAGTGTAACATAGACATATCAATTCAAATTAAAACATACTTTATAAAAACCCTTTTATGTCCTTATCACAAATCATCTCATTTCCCAATCTTAATAATTTTATCCATTTTTATAAATTCATTTTTTTGTTTTTAGTGATACAAACAAACCACCATTATCTTTGTTAATCAAGAAATTTTATAATATAACACCTCCTTATCATGGCTCATATGGGTCAATTCAACCCACTCTTAAGCAAATTTTTAAGTGCAAGCATTGACATAAAATAATAATGTTATTTATATCTAATTTTAAATATTTAATTGAGTATTTTATTTAAATATTTAAAAAAATATATATAGTTCTATTAAATATAAAATATTAATATGTTATCATGTGATTGAATATTATTTTATTTTTAATTTAAAATTATCATATTATACCATGATATTTTAATAGTTATATTTATATTTATTATGTATGAATTATTATTATAGTATAAAATATTAAATAATCATAGGGGTTTTAGACATTAGTTGTAAAATTAGCTTGTTTAAGTCACTATTAATTTACAATTACAAGGCACCAACCAAAGTTGCATGATTAGGTTAAAAATATTATCTTTGAGTCACCATTGATAAGCCCAAAGAATAAAGTGATTAACAAGGCAGAAGAAGGCACATCTAGTAATTAATTTTGTTCATGAATAAAATTCTCCAAGTGGGTCCATAACCATGGAATAATTTCTTGAGATCATAATTAATTAATTATGGTAATTAAAATTGATGAGGTAAGATAGAGATAGATTTGATTGATTAGGTTTATAAAAGAGTAGGCCAACAAATGGGGGAAGATTGTTAGACCTATGAATACTAATGATGTTTGCCTTAATTTGGTTGAAGTTGTTAATTGTAGATGACCTTTCTTTTTTTGGCCTTTTTGGTCTAAGGTACTTTCTTCTATTTTTTTAGTCCCTCTTCTTGCAATTATGGATTTTTAATCCACCTTAAGTTTGGCTATAGAGTGGGCAAGAAATGGATACATAGTTTTTTTTTTTTTTTAAATACCCCACCAATGGTAAGAATATATATAAGGTTCAATATCAATGTAGATAGATTAAAGTTCAAACCAATTATAATAGAATTCTACAAAAACGAAGAATGGAATTGTACCTGAATTAAATATAAATCTAATAGGGCTAAATATGTCGAACTACCACAAAATCAATACAAAAGTAAAATATACTTTTTAAAATAAGGTTATATAAATGTTATCTTGATTTGCATATAACAGAACATTTAAAGTTGCGAGATATTATTCGTTTTTACTTTAAAAAGTGTCTTGAAAGAAAAAGAAAGACAATGAGTTTACAACTCAAAACCCTTAACTTTTTTTTAGTATGAAATTTTTCATAGCAATACTTCCCCTTAATTGAGAGACTTGGAGAGAAAACCTAACATTGTACCGATAGACGGTGTCATTATCGAAGTTATCTTTATTCACGTTTAATAAACTACTTAAAACCACAAAGTATTGTTTTTTTTAGTCTTCATTGGTGTCATAGTTTCACCCTTCAAAGGTGCCTTATGAGAAGGAGAGACAATAAGTTTATATGACCTAAGCCCTCGGCTCCTCTACATCAAAATTTTGACATTAATTGGTCATACAACTACTTACAAGTGATTTAGTTACAATATTGAAAACAGGATGGTCCCCTAAGTTATTTAATATGGTTTGAATGAAGAGAAAAATTGAATCAGTAGAATAAAAGTTGGTGCTAAGGCTTGGGTCACTAATTGATGCTAGTATTGGAATGTTAAATAGAGGTTCATTGTTGGGTGTCTACTCTGAATTGACATTGTTTGCTTTGGATTCTTTTTTCTTCTATGACCTGACCAAATTTATTATTAATGGACCATCAACTCTTTATTCTTCTATAAGCCAAGCTCAGAAAAAACGACACCGTACATAAATAAATTATAATAAAACTACACTACATACCTTCAATTTTCAATAGCCAATTGGGTGTAAGTGGCGGATTCAAAGGGGTCACTTGACCCCTCCCTAGGGTTCAAACATTTGTGGTTATTCCTTTAGTATAAAAAATTAGTTTAATATATTAAAAATATCAAAATAACCTCTAAAATCTGTACTATACTAACTCTTATTAGATTTTATCATTTTTTAATTGATTTCATATATTTTTATTTTTACACAATTTGACCCCTTTATATTATACTTTAGGTCTGTCATTGTACATATTATCGTATAATTAAATAATTTTAAATTAAAAATAAAATATCATATGATATGGTATTCTCTAATTAGCTAATTGAGTATTAAGAAGTGGATGCATTAACCATTTACCAGAAAAGACTTTATTCCCTTACCCAATGAATGAATTATTGAAAACAGAAGCAGAAAGCAGAAAACTATACAAAACAGAAACAGAAGCACAAGGGCCATACATGAGTTTAGGTGAAAATCTGGACATAAGAGAAAGGGAAAATAAATAATGCAATATTAAGAGAGACGTAAGGTAAGGGAAGCTCGATGCCCCACTTCTCTGATACCAAGTTTTATTTGCAGTAATGAAAATGGCAGCAACCGTGAAGAAGATATAGTGGTGACGGGATTTTATATATACGCAGATGAATATGAAAGCTGCAGTGCCATTTTTTCTTGTGGGGTATGTTAATGGATTGGACTCTTCATCTACCAGGGAATTTTATTTTATGAAAGAAAGAAACAGCATCACTTTCTTCTTCAATTTCTCATTTAAATCTTTCTTCATCTGTACTGACTTGAGGGAAAATGACACCCCTCCGCTCTACATTTCTCACTCTCTTGTTCTTTCACCTCCCTTGGCCTTTCCTTTCCAAGCGATGTGAAGTGGCTTTAGCATCGGGATATTTAGGTGATATATTATTTTGTTTTATCTTTTATTTAAAATTACTCAATTATATAATGATATATCGATGCGTACCTGGTTAGATAATACACATAATTTTATTTTATTTTTTCATCTTATTATTATTTTAATGTTTAACTATTTTCTTTTACCTTCCTATCTCATTTTTCTCGAAATTTAAGTTAATTATATGTGAATCAAACTTATAAACTAATTATTTGACATTCTAGATAAATCTTACATCGTTAAAATACAGAATAAATTCTGGGTATTTATGGACATCCTAAATTATTTAGGATGATAAGAGAATACCAATTAAAAAGTTTGTAAACTCATAAGGTATCTTAATGAAAGTAGATTATATCTTGAAAACGAGTTATGCTATTGGACAAAAATGTTATATTTATTTTATGAATAAACAAATAAAGTTCTGAAAAGAATTATTAATGATAAAATATTAAATTATGTGTATTTAATTAAATACTCAGAGATTATAGTATTAAAATCACTTGAAATTAGACTTTGGTTGACAAAAAAATAACTAGCAAATGGATAAAATGATGGTGGGGGATCTGGGAGCAAGATATGAAATAATTGAGATTAGTGTTTGAAGGTGGTGAATTTATGAAAGTAGGGCCTCTTAATTAAAACCAAAAATAATCTTTTCTTCAATTCAGAAAAAGTAAAATTCAGTGTGAATTTAAAGCATTTCATGATTCTCCAAAAGCTCATAAGAAGCCCATGTTCCCAAAAACAACAAAAGGAAAAAAGAAAAAGAAAAAATAATGAGTAGTTTTAAAGAGATTCAATGATTCCAATAGACATTATGAAAAGTGGCAAAAACAGTCCTGCCAGTGCCACATTAAAGTTACAGCAACAAAGGGAATGGATTATTGACAAAGTTGTAATAGATTAACCATGATACCTTGGGTAGAAACCATTTTTGACAATGGAGGAGGACTTGACCCCCCATTCATCTCTTTTTATAAAAAGAAAATTCTTGTTTATTCGCCGTTCACAAATACCTATGTCACAAGTTATACTTAGAGAAACCCATATGACTATTTTTTTTTTATGAAACTATAAATTTTCATATTTAAAATAAAAAAAAAAACTAAATTTTTACCTTTAATTTATTACTATTAGTTAATCTCTTAAGTTTGTTTTAAAAATGATTGTATTATTATCCTTTTTATTAAAATTATAAAACTATCACTAACATTTTATATAGATGTCAAATTATCAATATATTCTTATTAATTTAAAATTTTATCATTTAAATTTTTAAATATTAAAAACTTTAATCAATTTTAAAATATTACATTTTGATAAGTTATTTAGAGTTGTAACTATCAATCCATCAAATTATTATTGAAACGTATATTAAAATTTTAAAATTTTAAAAAAGCCCCTAAATATTTTTTGAATTTTCAAAATCTTTTAAAAATTTCATCAAACCATTCATATTTTTAAAAATTGTAGCTTACCTCTAAACTTTTGAGAAAGGATAATAGAAAAACTATGGGAAAAATAGATAATTTTATATAAAATAACCTTATTACCTTTTCGCTAAACATAATTCACTATCAGAAATAGATGGTTGGTGAAAATTTGACTTTTTGAGATTAAAATGGTAAGAATTTGTTATTTCAATAAACTTATGTTGGCCTTTGAAGAATGGATAAAAATTTATGAGTAATATCATACATACCCACACTTTAAGTATACAAATATATATATATATTTATATATGTTGAAAATCCAATTTTTGAGATTGACAATGATCATTCTTTTCTAAGTGAACTAGAAAGTTATTTTTATAGTTTTCGTAATTCTAATTATAGTAATAATAGATCGAAAAGGGACAATTTTGACTATAATCGTTACATGCATGATACTCAGTCTAGTTGGAATTATCACATTAATAATTGCGTTGATTCTTATCTTCATTCTCAAATTTGTATCGATAGTCACATTTTAAGTAGAGTGAAAATAACTGCAACAATCACATTTTTAATTACATTTGTGGCAAAAATGGAAATAGTAGTGAAATCGATAGTTCCAATAGGAAACTAGCCCAAATAGTAGTCATTTAACTAGAAGTAAAAGAGAAAGTTTTAGTGATCTCAAAGTAACTCAAAAATACAAACATTTGTGGATTCAACGCGAAAATTGTTATGGATTATACATGGTTATGTGTTATTTTATTCATAATTTAAAACTATCTAATCATATGATGATACATAATAAATATACAATAAAAATATGTGTATATATATTTTTGTATATAATTTAAGTACACAGATGATATGTCATCACATAATTAGATGATTTTAAATTGAAAATATAATAATATATAATCATATGATGATATATTATTTATATACTAAAATCATAAATAAAAAATGTAACATCTAATATTACTTGTAAATATATATCTTTTTATTTACTTAAAATAAATATACATAATTTTACAGCAAATTTAGTGGGTGAGATATGATTTTCCAGCATTATAATTATGAGTCATGAAAAAAATGTTGAGTCAAAATAAGAAAATAAACTATCATAGTACACTAAATAATTTATTTACTGCACTCACCTCCATTCCCATTCACACTCTCCTTAATTATTTCCAATTCCATAACATAAATGCATAAATGCAAACTTCCTTCAATAAATAAATAAATAAATAAAGGGTCTATAATTATTAAAAAAATAATCATATTTATATATAAGATAATAAATATGATTACGCTAAATAATTTCTTCTTTGTCCTTTTAATTGCGTGTAAGAATTATTACGGACAATGACTAGACAAGTGTACAAAGGAAGACTCATGCCAACTGTAAATTTAAAAAATTATTAAAAGTATATTTTTTTCTCTTTGATTTTAACCTAATAGTCATGGAAGAGGGCCCATTTTTCATCTTATCCATTGTTTGTTGCGTGACAAATCATAATTTAATTAAACTTAATTTGGATTTAATGTGGGCAGCGGTCCAATAATTTCAATTTTTTTTTTAATTATATGATTCGAATAAAGTTAAATTGTTATGTGTAAATACAGTGAAACATTCACTGCATCAGAGTAATTATTATAATTATTATTATTGTTCATGTCTTTAATTTGGACTATGTTGAACTGGTCAAAATGTTGAAGCAGAAACGTTTTTAATGAGCGTTTTCATTTAGGACGGTAGCAAGTGCAATTTTCATAATTAACTTTTTTTCATAATATGGTATGAGATGGAGATTTGTTGTCAAATTAGGCCAAGTACCATTTTTCACCCAAGGTTTGTTGAAATGACAAAATCCCACCATTTAAGTTTTACAAAATAAATTTTCACCTATTATTAATTTCTATTAATGATTTTTGTTCGGTTTTCTAAAAAATGACTACTTTCTTTTTTTATTTAAAATATGAATTTGTCATTAACACTAATTATATATATCTTTACTAGTTTAAAAACTATCTCCATTCACCAACACTCCTTAAAAATATAAAATTTTTAACTAATTTTAAAATATTATGATGTATTCAAGTATTTGAAGGTAAAATTGTTATTTTAAAACTATTGAAAACCCTATAATATTTTTAAATGTTCAAAAGCACCCCAAACCTTTTTTTGAAAATTTCTAAAGCATCCCCAAACCTTTTTATTGAAAAACCTTTCCCCCTCAGAAAAATATTGACAGCCCCTAATATTTTTAATAATTACAAGTCACCCCTAACATAAGTCATTATTGAAAGTGATTTTTTTTACCTGAAATTCATTATAGTGAACCTAGTTTTTTGAAATTTAAAGATGTGATCTTGAAGTTTTAGCAAGTCTTGGGTGGGAAAGATTCCTTTGGCCTTAAAATTAAGGATTGACCAAGCCCATCTGATTTTCATTCACTTGGAATTTGATTGTGACAGTACAATTTCATCTTAAAGATTGTAACATCCTGTTCAAAGAAACCAACTTTGAAATACGATATAATGATAATGTACAGAACGTTAAAGTCACCATGAACTTAAAAATGTTTAAAACGTTTAAGAAATTTAAATTCGTGAGCAGCAAAATAATCACCTTGTACGAATAATCATAAATTATAGTGATTATTTAGTGGAATTTAATTGGTCAGTCCCATGATGCGACCCGGGACATTTCTAACAATTGGGATTTTTTCTAATTCTGAAATCATGAGAATTCAAATTATTTTTAAGAATAAATTGATTATATTAAATAAATAAAAATTTGAATTAATAATTAATCTTATAATTATTATATCAATAAATTAAAATTAAAATTTTAATATATAATTAATAAATTTTAAACCCATACCCTTGTATTCGAACACTCAAACTATACGGCGAAATCAAATTGAAATTACCATGTGGTTCACACATCTC
Organism: Mangifera indica; assembly: GCF_011075055.1. NCBI lineage: Eukaryota > Viridiplantae > Streptophyta > Magnoliopsida > Sapindales > Anacardiaceae > Mangifera > Mangifera indica. The sequence goes on from NC_058143.1 coordinate 18,447,287, forward strand.
TCAGTCTAAATATGGTGCAAGTCCGTCACGGTACTCAATTTATGTTGACCAAATGCCGGGGCATTTTTGCCTGTTAATTTACCATTTTACCAATTTAAGTTGGCCACGTGTCGTCCGATGCTAATTTCAAATAGCATTATCACATCTGAGCGACATACACTGTAACTTGCCCATTTCTCACCTCGGCACTTGGGTCCGAGTCTCAATTTGCACCACCATCATCATAATTGAGGGACCTCTCTCAAGGAGGAGTAAGGCAATTTGTGTAATTGTATATGGCAAAAGCACCCAATCAAAACCAAATGCCATCTAGCACTGCCACGTCGAGACTTACAATTTAGGAAAATAATACCACGTAGAATTGTAAGGGGCCCCAGAAATCCAAGTCACCAACATGACTTTCCCTATAAAAGCTTAACCCACTACCCACTCCTCGCCAAAAAAAACACAACAAAACAAACCAACAAGAAAAATTAACGTAAACTCTATTCTTCTCCTCCTTTCTGGTTTCAATCACCGGAGAAATGAATATTCCGGTGACCTTATTCTCTTCTTTATCTACACGCAATGTCCTAATAACCGATCATCGCCGCCACGTCTTCCACGAAAAGCCTTGTACCTGTTCTTCATAGTCGTCAAGTTATTCCTTTCTTTCTCATTGAAAGGTACTCGTTTTTGGCCTTTTTCTGATTCTTGGGTAGATTTACTTAAACAATCGGCTAAGTTTGTGGTTTTGTTCTTTTGAGAGTTTTGTGTAGTTTCTGTTGCTGAATAGAGGGGCCAGATTGTAGAGGGTGGATGTGTCTGTATAAACAACAAAACACTGTGGACTTTTGTGCAAAGTAGTTAGTTAGAGTACTCACTATTGAACAGCTAAATCTTTTAAATTTAAGCTTGGTTATGCCTTTTCCGATGAAGATCCAACCAATTGATGTCGATTCTGATGCACTTAATGAACCAATTAGACCGGAGTCAACTAAACCTGTGCTGAAATCTCGGCTAAAGAGGCTGTTTGACCGCCAGTTTCCTAGCGTTTTGAGAATTTCGTCTACTGAGAGACAGCCTTCTACAGCTGGTGTTGGTAGTGAACCGCAACTTACGAAAGATGCGGCCAACGGAACCGAGTTCGAGCCTAGCTCGCTTTGTTTGGCCAAAATGGTTCAGAATTTCATCGAAGAAACCAACGAGAAACAATCTAATGGCAAATGCGGCCGTAATCGCTGCAATTGCTTTAACGGAAACTTTAATGACAGCTCCGATGATGAATTCGACGTCTTCAACGGCTTTTCCGATTCATTCAATGGCGGATCGTTTAGCGACTCCTTTGAAATACTCAAGGTAATTTAAAAAATAATCAGAGATTACTTCTTTTCCTAAAAAAAATAAACATCAACGTTTCTTAATTGGTGTAGCGTTGGTTTTGTTTACTTTGAATTATACAGAGCTTCATACCTTGCGCCAGTGTCGCGGAGAGAAATCTTTTGGCGGACACGGCGTTGATTGTCGACAAAAACAGCAAGAATCACAGAAGGAAGGACGATTTAAGAAAAATTGTAACCGAAGGATTATCATCTCTCGGCTATAATTGCTCAATCTGCAAATCCAAATGGGACAAGTGTCCTTCATTCCCTGCCGGTACCCTCTTAAACTTCTAGAAATTTCTTAGTTTTCAAGCCGATTTTTTTGTATGAAAAAAAAAATAAATTTTATTTGTTCATTCAGGCGAATACGAGTATATAGATGTGATTGTAAACGGTGAGAGGCTGTTGGTTGATATTGATTTTAGATCGGAATTTGAAATTGCGAGATCAACCAGTGCTTACAAGGCAATCCTGCAATCGTTGCCATACATTTTCGTCGGCAAACCGGAGAGGATCGGACAGATTGTGTCCATCGTATCGGAGGCTGCTAAGCAAAGCTTAAAGAAGAAAGGCATGCATTTTCCGCCTTGGAGGAAAGCAGACTACATGCGTGCCAAGTGGCTATCTCCCTTCACCATAACCTCTGCCGGCAGCGACTCTGTTTCACAATCTAAAACAACAACGGAGAGTTACCAATGTTTGTTTGCGGGCGAAGGCGATGACTGCTGTGGAGAACTGGAGCTGATTTTTGGCGAAAATACGGCGCCGTTAGAATCACCAACCGAAAAATCAAATGAGGTGACGATGACGTGGCAGCCGCCGGCTATAAAACCAAAGACTGTAGAGAGGAGACCCAAGATGGTCACCGGATTAGCTTCTCTGTTAAAAGAGAAGCCATGAAAAAAAAAAAGAAAGGCTTTTTCTTTTTCTAATTTTGCGCCATAAAAAAATGGAAATATTATATAATCGGAAATAGTACATTTTGTTTTATTTTTCCTTTTTTTTTTTTTTAAGGAAGAGCCCTGTAATAAAAAAATTAAATACAAAAATCTACTACAAATGGAAAAATCGTCTATAACTATATAGTTTTTTAGGAAATGCAATAATAACTTTATCAGTTGAAAATCACACTATATTAAAATAATACTAAGTATAAAGTTATATCTTAATTTTGCTATTTAAAGTGATGCAATTGCATATCGTTACCATAAAATTTGAACGTCCATGTGATGTTTAAATCATGATTTATTAGTAATAATCTCGGATTAATCCCAGATTTTGAGAAAATAAACTTACCACTTGGTTTGGGTGTTGTTTCTTGAGGGGGAACAAAGTAGCATGTAACTTTTCTTTATTAATTTGGAATTTATTTTTTTGAATTATTTTGTATTTTTGCGAATAGTGCAGAGAGCAGAGTGCAGAGTGCAGAGCGCAGAGGCTCGTGGAATCTCGAAACCAGTGCATTTTTTTTGTTGGAGATTAAAAAAAATATCACTTGAATTGCGTGATATTCTCTTTTTAAATTTTTGAGCTTTTTGGGGTTAATAAACTGCCTCTTTTATGTCAACATGGCTCGTGCATGGGCATGGCATGGCTGGCTCATGTTCTTCACGGCCTTCAGAGAAATTTGACTGTTGAATTGAATAACTCCAATACGACGTGGTTTTAGTTTTACACGTGTGAACCACAAATATAGCAACATTACACCATACTAATTACTGATTAATTTGTTTAATCATAATTTGACTAAATAGAAGCTAAAAATTGAGGCACCGCACATAGTAACATGTTGGGAATTTTAGGCACAGACCCACTTTCCCATTTGTGGTTGATCTATAATTTTAATTTTACGGGGAAATATATCTCTCATAATCATTGTTGTGGGTCACATATATAATATATATTAATGTAATTAATAATAATAATAATAATAATAATTAGAGTAGATGTGGGGTCTCTCACAAAGCAAAAATAATAAAAGGCAAAATTTTTTTTACAATAAATAATAATAATAATAATAATACATTTGTGAAAGCAACCTGCGACCTACTCTTTCATTGCTTCTGAGTTATAAATTTGATTTTACTGAGTTTGCCTATGCCACACGCTATCACTTTCCATTATCATTTAATTTTTTTTTTTTTTTAATTTACCTTTACCTTCCAAGCAAATCACTACTTTTATTATTTTTAGGAAAATAATAAAGTATTATGTCCTGGCTCATACTTTGTGCCAGAGGAAAAGTCTAGACACCTTTGTGTCTTATCCAATTGTCACTCGACATATGTCCCTGCCTGGTCATTTTTCGCGTTCACGTGGACCCTATCTCAAGCTGACACGTCTTATCCTTCACCGCTCTTCTTTTTTATTTTCAGAACACAGAAACACAACATCAAGGACTCAACATCCTCTCGAGTCTCAAAAAATTTGATTTTTTAAAAACTGTCTGGGAAATAAAATCTGAAGGTGAAGTTCTATTTTGTGGGCAGCTTATTTGGAATTCCCAAAAGAGAAATTGGGTTTGAGATTCGTGGATAATATATTAAAATTAATCTCAAATTCTTGATAAACATGGTGTAGTTTATGGGATTGGTTTCAGGTCCCCCTGTTTGAGTTGGTTGATTCAGTCATGAAAGGAATGCAAGTAACTTATTAATGGTTTGATATGTGACAGACTGTAAATCTTTTCTTGGAAAATATTCACTCAGAATCAAAATTTTTAAAAAAAAAAAATCATGATTCAATATCTGTCCACTGGCTAAGATTAATATGAGACTGATATATACCGCATTTACCATCTTGGGATTTCTGAGATAGGCATGGCTGAGACTGTCACCATTTAAGAAATTTTCTGCTACCACTCTGATTTTTAATCACTATTGTACAGCTGCTGCTGCTTATATTATCTTCAGAATTTTCTAGTTTCTGTTTTATATTTTCCCCAGGTTTTCATTTCCTGTGGATTTCACAAGTGTCTCTATCTCTTCATTCAGTGTGTAACATGGATAACTTAAATTATTTCTGAAGAATATCTTCAAACCGGATGGAATATGCCAAAGATTAAGCTGTAACATTTTATGCCGACTGGATTTCCACCTCAGCTACCATCATGATCTATTCCCCATGCAGTAATGGTGGACTGCAAATATATACATTAAGCTTTGCCATATACCCCTTATCAGATTCTATATATCAATACAGATCATCAGCTGTGAATATTTCTATATAATGGTCCTTGCGTTGAGGATTTTGTAAACTTTGAAACCAGGAACATTTGAGCTACCAGGCATGGAATCAGAAAAAGAAGACGACTTGTTTTCAGATTGAAAATTAAAATAATCAATTCATTACTTGACTTATAGCAAAGCACCAAGAATAAACAAACAGTTGTTGGTTGTTATTATTATAATCTTCAGGTTTGGTTCTAGTGGTTTCTCTGGAATCTAAATTAGATAGAATTAGTTTATTAATCTCAGTTTCAGATAATCAGAATCTTTTAACAACCACTCCCCAGCCATTATTTAATATTAATGTAATCGATTGACACTAATCCTCCAGTATTTATTCTGAGAAGAATAAAAGATTAAAAAGTGATGTTGACTCTGTCATGATGTTCAGAATTGTGCACTAATTGTTAATGCAAGAGACGAGGTTTTCCTGGAAACATTAGGACTTGGAAAATGTGAATTAAGTTACAGAAGAACACAGGTACAAGGTGCTTTATCCAAAACCTGTAAGGTTGTATTTATATTCTCCAGCAGAATGCAGAAGATTTAAATTACAAGTAGGAGGTTCTGTGTATCCATGATATTTCCCAGTTGACAGGCATCTGCAGAAGTTTTGTTTGATAGTGGGTGGCTTTCGCTTCTTCCAAGCTCATCGCCATGTGGGTTTGTCAGAGCTTTAGAAATCAGACGTGCCAATCATTTGTGGCATGCTTTTTCGTGGGCCACCGACCCTGAACCTGAGCCAAGAAGAGTCTTATCATCCTGAAGGTGGAGCCTCAGACGAAAAAGGTTCCTTTTAAAAAACTCGGCATTATAATGTAGAGTTAAAGAGCAAACTCTTCCTGGAAGATGCACCTTTTCAAAATAGCATTCAGCTTATTCATTTGTGATGGGCATTTGAAGTAACTATCTATCTTTGGACCACAAGAGATGAATAAACTAAGATGCTTTCTCCCATTGCTCACCTCAAACCAAATGCCGAAACAAGAAAAAGAAATCTGTTTATTATGATAGATGGATATCGATCAATTACGATGCTTCTTTGTAGAATAATTGTAGCCAGGTTTATCCAGAGAAACTAGAACCACACAAAGCTTACATAACAGGAGGTGTAATTAAGGTAGGGGCCATCTTACACGTTCTTCTAATGGATGTTATGATAAAATTTCCATATCATAAATACATGGCTGCATTGACAATAAAACTTGGCTTTCAATGGTAATAAACTAAAATCTGAGCTTCATTCTTTGCCATCGGCAGCACGAAGGGAACCCAGCTGGACTGGTGCTTGAGTTCCCACAACTTTTGATGACCCATAAATTGACAAATCAATGCCTTGAGCCTTCTCTTTTTCAATCTGTTCCTTGATCCAAAAGTATGTGATCCTCAGCCCATCCTGTAAAGATATGCATAAACTGAGTCAGCTGATCATGAATAATTCAACTTGCATAGAAGCCATACAACTTACTGTACCTTCAGTTTCATACTAGGAGCCCAACCGAGCTTCTCCTTTATTAAGGTGTTATCTGAGTTTCGACCACGAACGCCTTCTGGACCAGGAATGTGCTCAATGGGGAGCTGCTTATTCTCAAAGCTCAGGACAATCTCAGCCATCTCATTCATGCTAACCATCTCATCACTTCCAATATTCACTGGCTCACGGAAGTCTGACTTTGTCAATCTAAACACATGAATAGAAATCCAGTCATTGCATATAAGATACCCTCCCTATCATACATAAAATTTACAGTTTTAACTTTCAAGTAATGACTCAAAGTACACATGAAGTTTTGTAAAGTTGACGGTATAATATATAAGATATGCAGCCTGTTTTCTATAGCTTGGCTGACAAATGATAGCAAATTCTTTACACAAATACCACTTCGTATAACCATATCACAATTCTAAAGTGTAAGACATGAAACTTGAATACCACATAAAAAAATATGAATTTATAGTGTGGGGTTTTATAATGATCTTAAGTGTAAGGTATGAGATTGACTTTTAGTGTGGTGTGAGGTTATATGGCTTTAGAATCTTCAATTCTAACAATTAGATTTTGGGGTATAGTATGAGAATTCGATCCCATATAAAAAAAGTATAGATTTCTAGTATGAAGTTTAGAATGATCTTAAGTGTAAGGTATAATATGAGACTTGGGATAAAATATGAGTTTATAGTATGAAGTTTATATGACTTTTTGCTCTCTAACCTTAACAAATAGATTTTGAGGTGCAGTTTTCCCAAAATTCGTATCAATTAATGCTAGAGCCAAGATCCATCATCCTTTTGTTTGTTTGTATGAAAAAATGACGAAGTGGGGTGAAATTGACAAAGGATTTGGTGGGATGTTTGGCCAAAAATCAACAAATGAGAGTTACATGGACCCTCCCATGAAAATCAATTAAATCCTTCCCAATAACAACTAATCCTCCTGCACCACCACCACAGCCCATTATTCCACATATGGCATCTTCTACAACATCCTTTTCTTTCACAATGACAATTCAATCTATTCACTCACAAACAACCCAACAATTCTCCCACACATAACGTCACCCTTTACACCAACAGCTCCAACAAGTCACTCCAAAAAGTCTAAAGCCAATTAAATTTCACATTAGAAGTCTATAAGTTATTGGTTGACTTTCAACTTGCAGGGAGTTAAGAGTAGGTTCATTGAATTGTGTAGGTGATGGTGCACAAATTGTGCGGCAGTACTAATGCAACATTTCCATAGATTTTTTTAAGCTTCATTACTTCAGTTGCAAGAAGAATATAGTCACAAGTTAAAGGTCTGATCTGGTCTCAAACCTGATAAACCTTTAGTCCCACAAACTTGCATACAAGAACAAACTTAGCAAAACAAATGTTCAAGTCCAGAGTAAAGTACCTCAAAACACCCTCTACACATTCATCAATAAATGTGAAAGAACGAGTTTGCTTCCCATCCCCCCACATCTCAAATTTTTCGGTAGAAGTTATGGCCTTCCTACAAAAAGCAGCAGGAGCCTTCTCCCTCCCACCTGTAGAAATGGTAAATTATGTAATCCAGAAGTGTAAAAACATATATACATGAATATAAAGAAATAATGAAATAATGAATGGTATCTTGCCTTTCCATGTTCCAAAAGGTCCATATATGTTATGGAATCTTCCAATCCTACACTCAATTCCAAAGTCCTTGGTGTAATGCTTGCATAACTCCTCTGTCGCTAGCTTTTCCAAGCCATAAGCATCTTGAGGCTAAATTGTAAAGAAAACCAATTTATCAAAGTGGAAAAAGAAATTTATTTTTCTACATGGAATCATTTTTATTAGTTCAGAGCGGAAAACCTCAGCAGGCCAAGCATCGGACTCCTTCAAGCTCACATTAGTATCTAGCTGTTTAAATTCAGGGTAAATGCAAGCACTTGAGGCATAAAAAAACCTGAAAATAACAATTTGTATGTCAATATTTGCATATGCCTACCCGACACACTATGACATATAAATGAAATCAGTAACCAAGGGGATTCATAAAGAAAAATAGAACATGTAGGGATGGTTTCATAGACATGTTTAGCAAAAGAATTGGAGAGAAAAAAAAAATTCATGAAAAATACACACAATCTCATATATTTAAACATGCATTAAAATAAAATACAACAAAGTATGTCAGTGCTTAGATTCACAAATCAACTGTTATAAACAATACAGATCCTGTTAATTTACACCATGTTGCAAGTCATAATAATGCTTTACAAAATTTTACCAATGGAGTAAATAAATGGTTTTTGGTGGGTTCTGGCAACAAACCTCTTAACTCCGTTGATCCTGGCAGCCTCAAGCATGTTGAAACTGATCATGGTGTTGTTATACATAATGACGGAGTGATTTGACTGAATAAAGCCCATGCCTCCCATATCTGCAGCAAGGTTGAAGACATGATCAACTCCAGTGGTCACCTTGAGACAGTGATCCATCACCCTCAGATCAGCAAGATGGAACTCGTGACAGAACATATCCTCCGTCATATGCTCATTCTTCTTCCAGTCAGAAGCAATAATATAATGTCCCTCACTCTTCAATCTCCGGGCAATGTGAGAGGCAATGAATCCACCAGCCCCAGTAATGGAAATCCTGAGCTTCTCCGTAGGCCAGTAGGGTTCCCTCTCAAGGTTTTCATACGTGTATTCTCCATACGAACTTCCCATTCTGTAACATTTAGATCCACTAAGTAAATATGAGTATTCTTAAACAAGATGCCAATACAAATTACAAATTGAGGTCGTTAGAATTTGTCACTACAAAGAAAGCAAAAAGGGTAGATAACACAATGACTACAAAGTCTCCCCTCTTTCTCTTTTTGAGAAGACTGAAACAAATCAGCCCCAGGACAGAATCGATATGCACAGATTGCCCCTTAAATATGAAATTCAGAGCTTTCGAAAACCTTAAAAGCCTATGAAAAAAAAAAAAAGAAATTCTAACTTTGTTTAAGAACTAAACCTTTTCATAATCTCTGCAAAGAAAGAGTACACAAAAACCCCAGAACCGACTCCTCCACATAAATCTCCAATTCTCAACTAATAATTAAAAAAAATGAAAAAGAAGATTCCAAGGTTTTTTCATTCTCCAATATCACAGCCAAATGAAGCATTATAAACTGAAAAAAAATATAAAATTACATCACTTGATAAGAGTAATTTTACAAGTCACAGATACAGAGAAGAAAAACAGAGTATTATGATCATGCGCACTCTAACCCCAAAAAACTCACATTCAAACAAATAAACACAACCCAGAAGAAAAGATTTCCTGATGCAAATCAGACGTTTGGCGACCCAAAATACAGTTACAAGAAAAAAAAATGGGCGTGTCAAGACAAGAATGAATTGCGAAAAACAGAGGGAAACAAAACAGAAACAGTCATCCCATTCATTGTCTGTAATCAGCTACTTCAGATACGAACCTCGAGAGCTTGGCAAGTGTCGAAGAAGAAGACGAAGATTATGGTAGTGTTAAGTGACACGAGGATCTTACAATGGATCTGTACCGTCACTTGCCATTTGTATAAATACAAGTAGAGTGCGGCTCAGCAAGAGGCATCAATTTTCTTGGCCTATGAAATTGGAAACGAACGATAAATAAAAAATATATATTTATATTGAAGTATTATTATTTAGGAAAATTATTATTTTTAATTTCTAGAAAATGGAATAAGTTTCATTAAAATTTATGTGAATAAATTAAAGAGTTAATAATGGTCAGATGGGTTTGGCATTTGTGGGTGCCAATAATCATTTATTATTTTTATTGATTATTGGCAGTAGATTAGGTCTAAATTATTGTACCAACCAAATCTTTTTTTTTTAAAATGAAAAAGATTAATATATTTTTTAATTTCTTATTCTTACTAAATTATTTTTTAAGCCCCGCTTGGGCGCAAGCGCAAACCCTATCTCCTTTGTATTTTTATTCGTACCCCAATTTTAATTTTTTTATTTATAATTATATATTTTATCTAAATTCCAAATAATTATGCAATTTATACGGGCACGTGGAAAATTTGGCATCAAGCACATATGCGGATATTCCAATAGAATGGCCAAATCACTATTTTCCACCTAAACTTTGATGAAATTTATTTTCATCACAAAAATTTGAAAAATCTATATATATATATAAAAACAATGTCAAAAGATTTCGGGATAGGCTTGGGCCTGGATTGATCCATGGACAGAAGTCTAAACCCATATAAATTCAAACGAAGAAAAGGTAACCCATTTCGATTATTTGTCAGTTTGTGAGTAATAATATATAAGGAAGCCAGCAGAAGCCTTACTATTTGTATTTCGGGTACGTTTGTTGATCGGGTCGTTACTTCTGTGCCTGAACTGGACCCGTTATTACCCAACCCTTCCCAGCCAAGTAATCGACAAGCAAAAATGCAAAAGAGGGAGCAGGCCAAGTCTGGCGGCATGGCTGGCGGAGCAGCTGCGCCGGCAGCGAAGAGGGGCCGTCCGTTCGGCAGCACCAGCGGAAGTTCCTCAGCCGCCGGCGCTTCAGCGGATATTGCTGCTCCAACGACTCTTCTTGGTCCATCTCTCCAAGTCCACAGCTCCTTCGCTGGTCAGTTAATTAAACGCCCTATCACTTCGTTAAAGCCCTGATTTATAGTAAATTTGAATTTTAATTCGAAATTCTTAAATGCTGTGTTAATTTTCAGATCAAAACAATAAGAGAATTGTTCTTGCACTTCAAAGTGGACTTAAAAGTGAATTAACTTGGGCTTTGAATACTCTCACATTGCTCTCTTTCAAAGAGAAGGACGATATTCGCAAAGATTCTACTCCTCTTGCCAAAATACCTGGCCTACTTGATGCTCTTCTCCAAGTTGTATGTGCCCTGAATTTTTTTTTTTTAATTTGTGTTTGCAATTTACTGCAAACCTTCTGGTCCTTGGATATGAAATGTTATTGCATTGTTGACATTGCTTAAACAGATTGATGACTGGCGTGATATAGCGTTGCCTAAAGAACTAAGAAAGACACCGAGAAATAGAACATTAGGTATAAATTCGTTGGTGACAGGATTTGGTTATGCCTATGAAGCATTAGGCTCGATTAATAATACTCTTCCACGTTCTGGGTAAGTAAGGTGCATTTTAATATGAATTAGATTTGGTTTGTGGAACTTGAACATGAATGTTGGATGATGCTTTTTGGTGTGGTAGAGTTGGATCTGCTGCTTCAGTGGCTGAGGGACAGAAACATGCTGCAAAAGTTCGTTCTTCAGAGTGGTGGTTTGATGAAGATGGTTTATTTAATCTAGATGAAGAGGGGCGTGCAGAGAAGCAGCAGTGTGCCGTTGCTGCATCAAATATTATTAGGAACTTTTCTTTCATGCCAGATAATGAAGTCATTATGGCCCAACATCGCCATTGTCTGGAAACAGTGTTTCAGTGCATAGAAGATCACATCACAGGTGAGAAGTAGTGGTTGGCGGTGAAATTTACAATATCTTCTTGTAGGAATCTGTTGTTGAAGATATGATATTTCACTCTATTCTTTCTTTTATTTGGTGTTGTTTGTGAGATCAAATGCTTTGAAATTTTTTAACATAAATTGATTTATGGCTGTTTGCCTTGATGTCTCTTGAAGAGATATTACTTCAATTGGAAGGTGCTGAATACAATTAGTTTTGCTTATGTACTCACAACACACTCGCACTAAAGTATGGTAATGCAGTAGCTAATATGTCTGGAGTGTGTAGAATGCCATAAGGCTGAGTATGATATCATTGGTTTCAAGTTTGATGGAACCCAAGGGTCCAGCATAGAGAGTTATTTCATTCCAATTTGAGGCACTTTCTCTAAGCTGATAACCAGATGCTAAGCATCCTTTTTTTTTTTAAAGGATAAATGTTAGAATTTTTTTCTTCATGGTGGGATGTTGTAAATAAGATATATAGTATGTTTGAAAATGGAGGACATTTGCCTGTCTAGCATCCTAACAATCAATTTATGAAGGGTGACTGATGGTGCATGACGCAGATTGGATGAACAATGAATGCCAACTTAATGAAGTTTCTCATGTTTTAGGCAGATTAGCCTAATAAGGAGCTTGCTTAACTGGATACTATTTTTATGAAAAATCCTTGAGCTTGAAGATTTTCAAATTTTTGTTTGTTATGGTTTTTGGAATTTCTGAGAGTCTTTTTTTTATGAAAAATGCTCTTTTCAAATCTTATTTTCAGTTGTTTGGTTATTAAGGGAGAAATTTTTTAAATTCTTCAGAAGCTCATTTAGTTTTACCGTAAGTTCTCGATGAAGTTCTTTCTGAGTTTTTTTCAAAATTTAAACTTTATTAGATGACACTTAATTGTTTTATGAATTTTACTATGCCCTTGTCACAGTCTTTTTATTTAACACAACCTACATATTGCATGCTATGATATCATTACAAGTCCTAAAGTGATCACAATTTTATAATTTTATATTGTTTTTAGTAAAAAATTATTTTGTTATTTCTTATTAATTTAACTCAAACATAGAGAAGTGAGTGGATACAAAATTAAAAAGTCACAGTTTCTTTATGCTTGTATTGAGGTTGGAATTATCATTAGAAATCAGTTTAGAGTGTTTTTAGCAAGTTAGATAAAACTAAAATCTTTTAACCGGATGATGTGTTGTTTTTCAAGAATGTGTATACCATTGCTACTGAAGTTAGAGTTGGAAATACAGAGTGAGAAAACAAAAAAGGTTAGATCCTACAGAACTTAATGACCCAGCAGTGGTTCTGATGTGCCAAATATACTGCAATTTGGGAATTTTAGTTTCAGGGTACTTGAGAGGGGAGCTAAGTTTCTTAAGTATAAGATATACTGATTTTAGTATATCTCTAGATGGTTTTGTGATAGTCTATCTTTTTTTTTGTTTCCTTCTTTCTTGTTGAGTACAAGAAAAGCCTGAGATCTGTCTCCTTTTATCAGTACAAAAGAAATTTTTTTTTTTTTTATGAAATCAGGAATGCTGCTAAAATTTTACAACATTGACAGAGGACGAGGAACTTGTTACAAATGCCCTTGAGACCATTGTAAATTTGGCTCCATTGCTTGATCTTCGAATTTTCAGTTCATCAAAGCCGTCTTACATCAAAATAACGTGAGAATTTGTTTTTAATTTTGCTTCAGCTTATGGCATTCTGTTTTATGCCTTTTGTTCTGTAAATTCATTATTTCCTTTTACCAAACAGAGAGAAACGAGCAGTTGAAGCTATCATGGGGATGCTGGGATCCGTATATAAAGCTTGGCATTGTGCAGCAGCTGAGCTAATTGGGCGTTTGATAATAAATCCTGATAATGAGCCCTTCCTTCTTCCATTTGTTCCTCAGGTTGATATTATTCTGCTGAACCGTCCTTTGTTGTATATGCATTTGATTGATCATATTAGGTGACAATGTGAATACCACAGATACATAAACGCTTAGTTGACCTTATGAGCTTGCAAGCGTTTGATGCGCAAGCTGCTGCTGTTGGTGCACTGTATAACCTTGTGGAAGTTAACGTGGACTGCAGATTGAAGCTTGCTAATGAGCGATGGTGATTTTCTTTTTGATTTTCCAAGTTATCAGTAGTTCACTCAAAGATAATTTCATTTAGGATTGTACTATTGATTATTAGTTTTAATGATGGTACAATTTCTTCCTATAATTCACCTAATTCAGGGCAATTGATCGACTGCTGAAAATTATTAAGACACCACATCCAGTTCCTGAAATTTGTAGGAAGGCAGCAATGATACTCGAAAGTCTTGTGTCTGAACCTCAGAACAGGGTCTCACTGCTAGCTTATGAGAATGCGTTTGCAGAGATACTCTTCTCAGATGGCAGGTTTTCTGATACATTTGCCAGGATATTGTATGAACTTACTTCTCGGCCGAACAACAAAATGGCTGCTGCTCGTGGTGTTTGGGGTATGTAGCTTAAACCCAGCATGATCATGTTAGTTGGGGTCTAGGTGCAAGACTTTAATGGTTGCAGCAAGAGTTGTTGCATGGTTTAAATGTATATACCAGCTGACTTTAGTTCTAGTTGGTGATCGCTTAAATGTGGTAGTTCATAGTAGTGTTACTCTTTTGTTGTATCAATTGGTTCTCCTATGTTTTCTTGTTTGAAGCCTATGTAGGAAATCAGAAATTTAAACTTTATTCTGGCCTATTAAAAAGCTTTATAATTCTGAGGTTCTAGAAGTCAACTTTTGTATTTTGAACTTCGGATTGGATATTAGCAGAACTTTGCTTGCAAATGTGTTTTCTGAGAAGCTCTTATCTTGTTTCCTGAATAGATATCTCAGCGCAGCAAGCACTTTATTGTTATTAAAAGCTGCTTGTGTAATTGGGAACCAATTTTTTTTGGTATCATTGCAAACTTTTCAAAAGTTAAAAAATCTTGAAACTTAGATTGATAAACAAGTGGATAATCAATATTAAAAAATTATTCTTAAAATTTTGGGACTACTGATATAAATGTTAAAATAATTATATGATTGGTATATCTGTCCTTTAATACTCACCTTAATACCATAGTAAACAATTATAGTGTACTTTAATGGGTATTTAAATAATGCGTTTGAGTGATTTTAAATTTAAAATAAAATAATATATAATTATATAATAATATATTATTTAATTATTTAATTAAATATTCTAAACTGAGTTTAAGTAATATATATAAGTTAGGTGCACTTAATTATGCAGAAAGAAGATAATATATAATATTCATATCTTAGTATCATCGAATGGGAAAGCAACGGTTGCTTGTTCAAATCATTGCCGGATTTTAGCAACAATGCACATTTCAGATGAAAGAGACAAAGCTTTGTTGGAATTGGTCTTCTTGATAGATGTGTGCAAGTTTTCATTGATGGGTTTTCTTCGAAAATGAAGGCTATAAAAACTTCAAGAGAGTATCTTCATCAATATTGTATCATAAATTCAATAAATTCCACTACCCCACTTCACCTACCATTGAAGGATATGACTTCATTACACATTAACAAGTTTTTGTCATAATCCAATTGGTTTACATTCCTCTCTTACAACTTGATGTGAGAATGTAACTGGCATCCAATTCAACTGAGAATTTCTCATTCAAAAGTAAATTGGATTGAAAATGTTAAAAATTCTTTTATAAGGTTTAAATATATGGTATGATTGATTAAACTTGCACTCCACCTTTTACTTGGATATAGTTATTTTGGAAAGGAAGAAGAAGAATAGTTGATATATATGTCAGCTCTTATCATGTGTGTATACATACATACATACATACATACATATACATTTACATATATGGTAATACTGATTCAATTAAATGAGTTAATGAATAGGTGAGACTACCTCTGCAACTTAATGAAGAGTTTGGCAAATATCAGTAGTCAGTTATTACAAGAAATAGTTTTCTAAAGAATGTATGCAGGTGATCTATTGGCTCCTCCTTTATTCTTTATTGCAAATGGAGCCCAATATTAATTCATCTTTCTATTAATTCAAGGAAAATCCCACTTTTCTACTTCCACGACACATAAGAATATAACATAAATGCTAGTTGACACGAAAGAGAAGTATGTTTAGAAAGCAATTGATGCTACTTTTGGCACTTGAACAGGAAAATTAGCTACTTCATCCATCCATGGATTAGTCTCATTGGCAGGTTTGATGGTCTTCAATGCCTTCCACACTGCACTGTTACACTTGAACCCTGAGCCAAATGCAATTTGCCATGTTCGATCACCTTTCTTAATCCTCCCCTTGGCCTCAGAATAAGCCAGTTCATACCACAAAGAACTACTTGAAGTATTCCCAAACCTGTAAAGAGTCATTCTTGAAGGTTCCATGTGCCATTCAGTGAGCACAAGGTTTTTCTCTAGTTCATCCAACACCGCTCTCCCTCCTGCGTGAATACAGAAATGCTCGAAAGCCAACTTGAAGTCAGGAATGTACGACTTGATCTTCATTTTAAAAATTTTTCTGGCGACAAAAGTTAAGAAGAATAAAAGCTGCTCTGAAAATGGAAGAACTAGTGGGCCGAGGGTGGTGATGTTAGCTTGAAGGGCTTCTCCGGCGACCGCCATAAGGTCTTTCGAGAGGGTGACTCCGACTGTTTCAGTCTCATCCTCTTGCTGGAAGACACAATTATAACATCTGTCATCGGCGCCTTTGTGGGTGCGAAGAGTGTGAAGGAGTTGATACTTGGAGCGGCGGCGATCAGATGACCGGTTGGAAAGGAGGACGGCCGCTCCTCCCACTCGAAATAAACAGTTTGTGACGAGCATCGATCTGTCATTGCCAGTATACCAATTCTTAGTGATGTTCTCTGTGCTCACAACTAGAGCATAGGAGTTGGGGTGCACCTGCAACAATCAAATTAGTTAAGAACACTATCACATTAATTTGTGGCCAAAGGACTATTTCCCAGGCAAGGATTGCTGTTTTTTCAAGTATCCCTTTTAATTTTGAAAATCTTAAATACCCACCCATAAACAGTTAAATTTAACGGAACCCTAACCCCTGAAATTTTATCTTTTTTTCCTCCTCTAAACTTTAAAAACTAAAAATTTTCCTCCAACTTAAGTTTTAAAAAATGACAGTTTCCCCTTAGGGTTTGGTTTTCAAATCTTCGACGTCAAATCCGGTATCGTTGTCGACTATTTATCCCTCTTGAAGTTTTCTCTTCCTCTGACGGTTTCTCTCCATCCATTTGGACGTTCGATCGACATCGAATGAGACTTGAAAGATGACAAGAGACGAACGGAAGTCTAAATTGGTGGAAAGAGACCGCTAGAGGGAGAGGAAGCTTCGAGAGGGATAGACGGTCGACAATGTTGCCGAATTTAGAGTCGGAGATCTGGAAACCAAATCCTAGGAGGAAACTGTCATTTTTTAAAATTTCGATTGAGAAAAAACTTTTAGTTTTCAAAATTTAAGGGAGGAAAAAGAGATTATATTTTAGTTTATTTTTAATATTATAGATAAAATAATAATTTTATCCTTATTACTGTTAAATTTAATTATTCATGAGTATTTAAGATTTTTAAAGTTAAAGGGGATACTTGAACACATCAATCCTTGGGTGGGAAATAGTCTTTTGGCCTTAATTTGTATATAAACTTTTGTATAAAATATTTTATTTGCGGCATCCCTATGCAAATCTTAAAGATGCTGAATGCTAAGATATTCTAAGATATCTCACCGGTTAAATGAACTCCACAACCATGATGGAATGTGTGTAGTAAAAGCAAACCTGTAAAAGTTGTTTGGCGAGGTCAATAGAAATGAGTCCTGCGCTGCAGCCCATGCCACCAAGGTTATAACTCAAAATGTTCCCTCTAAGCTTGTAGTGGTTGACTACCATGGCTGATAAAGATGGCGTTGGATTAAACAAGCTACTATTCACCACCAGAATACCTATCTCTCGAGGATTAACTCCAGTTTTTGCTAAGAGCTCGTCGATGGCTCCAACTATCACTGCTTCTGTCTCCTTTCTCGCCTCCGCCATAGACTGATTCTGAGGGATCTGCGTCAAAGCTTTTGGCCCATAAGTCATCTGTCCAAACCCGGATCTCTCCAGGATTTTCTTCTTAAAGGCTAAACTTTCTTCTGTAAATTTCTCTGTCTGTGCAGACACTTGCAAGAAAGCTTCTCTACTGCACATCCGAGCTGGTTCAGGCTTGTAACATGCAAAGTTCACCAAGTAAACTTCTCTCGGGCGAGTCATTAAGTAAATGGTGAATATTAAAACAATGGAAACCGAGGATACAAGAAGAGTTACTGTATGGAACTCAAGCATGCTCCAGAGCTGGAAGACTTCTTCAATGGTTAATGTGGATAGATGACTAAAGACAATACAAAGGAGTAATATGAGCAGGAGATACAGAGTGTTGGAGATTAGATAGTGATAACCCAGCTTTACATATTTGAGTCTGACCGACTGCAAGAAGTCGGGAAGAATATTGTTCTTTCTTCTTTGGGGTTCAATATGAACCGCAGTTGAGTCACTTTGTAATTTTTCTTTTCTTTTGTTCACCATTACTACTCTGCAGAGACAAAGCGATATTTGATTAAACAATATAATGACACAAGTGCAAGCAAGAAATAAGAAAAGCAGAAACATTTTTCACGTAGTTAATAGAGATCCTGTACCAGAAATGTAGGGCTAGCAAACTTGAACTAAGTTGAAGGAAATAGAGATTGAGTTTAGGCCTGGGAGTACACGGATGTCTGCAATGGCAGGGGAATTTATAGCGAGAGACACAGAGCAACTTTCCGGCCCTGTAAAGATATACATATTTATTTACTGGTTGTTTGGCTCAACAGTAATCAAACTAACTAACTGTATTAGGTTGGCTTATCAAATAATAACAAAATTTGATATTTTAATATAACAAATAAGGTAAAGTAGCTTTTGTATTAAAATAATTTTGATTTTATTATAATTTATTAATTTTTTATAATAAAAATATTTTTATTTTTAATTAATACAACAATTAATTTTACAAATATTATATAATAATTATACCCAATAATTTTTATAACATTTTAAGTAAAATAATATATTGAAATTTTTTTTATATCAAATCAAACCGATCATTATTTATGATTATATATTTTTATCAAATAAAATAATAATTTATATTAAATAATATTTTAAATAATTAATTTTTATAATAATAAAATATTACTCAAATTAAAGAAAACTTTATGATTATAAGAATATAGCCAAAACTCCAATTAAATACTCAATTTATTTTTATCTATAACCTTAAAAACCTAGCTTCTCAAACACTTTGATATCCCAATTTTTATCCAAAAAAATCAATTAAAAATTAAAAAAAAAAAAAGCAGCCTTTACATCAAAATCATTTATACCCAAATAAATAAGGATTTTTATTATATTGATTGTTAATTTGTTTGGTCACTTAAAACTTTGAAATGATGAGATTTCGTCACCGACCACCAAACAATTGTCTCTAACACGATTTTAGGCTAACAAACGCATCAAATCATTACCAAACATCCAGATCAAACGTTAAAATCATAATTAATAAGCATGTATTATATATAAGATCCAAATTATCCATCACGCATTTGATTTGATCAACAAGTTTAGTCTACATTAAATCTTAAGGCCAAAGGACTCTTTCCCACCCAAGGTATGCGCATTTCCAAGTTTCCCCCTGTTAACTTTGAAAATCTTATTTATCCATCTGTGCACTGTTAAAACTAACAGTTTCAAGAGTAAAATCGTCATTTTATTTGTATTATAAAAAATAAACTTAAATTCGATTTAATTTTCCCCCTAAAAATCCTAAAAACTAACAATTTCATCTAACCCAAGTTTTAAAAAATAGCATTTTCCCCCCTAGGGTTTTCAATTTTTCAGATTCAATATTTCGGCACTGTTTCTTCCTCTCCGGTGACCTCCAGGCGACGGCTCTTCCTCTCCAGCACGATCTTCTTCAGGCGGCTCTCCTGGAAGTGGTCTTTGACGAAGACGAGGTCTTCATCGACAAAGATCTCGTCTTCGTCTTCGGACTAAGATGACGAAGACGAATCATCTTCGTCAATGACCGCTCCCAGGAGAGCCGCCGGAAGAAGACCATGCCGGAGAGAAAGAGTCGTCGCTTGGAGGTCGTCGGAGAGGAAGAAACGACACCGAAAAATTGAACCTAAAAACTGGAAACCCTAGGAGAAAAAATGTTGCTTGTTAAAATTGGGTTGAAGTAAAATTATTAGTTTTTACGGTTTAGAGGGAGGAAATGATATAACTAATGGATTCGGTTAATTTTAACAGTTTATAGATAGGTAAATGAGATTTTCAAAGTTAACGGGGGGAAACTTGTGAAATGCGCATACTTTGGGTTGGCCATAGTCCCTCGGCCAAATCTTAATTTATAAAGCATTAAAGACTCCTGCTTACTTGCACATCTAAACTTTCGTCACTGCTGAATTATCTTATTTTGATCGACTAGAATCTCCCTCTTCCGTAGTCGAAAACTGGTATGATTATCAGAGGTTACACAATCATACCTCTTGCTAATAAAATATAGAGTTTTTTTTATATTTTATTTTTAAACGTGACATATTACCCACTTGGTTGAGAAATTGAAAAAAAATCCGGAGATTTGAAGTTGGATAGCCAATGTAAGAGAGGTAACGTTAATTTGTAAGCCAGTAATGGTGAAACCAAACTTATATATTTGGCAATTTTAATAAAACATGTGCTCTTGACTTTGTCCGTATATGTTAGAATCGATTAAATCTATTAAATATAAATTATTTTTTTTAGTAATCAAAGATTTATCTATATTTGTTAGATAGATAATAAATTGAAAACATATACATTTACCCTTTATAATAAAGGCAATGATAAGCCGTCGACAAATATTTACATTTACAATAGGTGTGCAATTCGATGATGTAAATATAATTGTAAACGTCACGATAATATATTATTATCATTCAATTTTAAGTAGTTAACAGGGTATTCGGATAATATATTATTATGTGATTAAATAATTTTAAATTAAAAATAAAATAATATTCAATCTCGTAATTATATACTATTTGAATATCTAATTAAATAATATCAATATTTTTTATAATTGTCTGCACATATCAAGGAAACCTGCAGCTCCCTCCAACCGTCCAACGTCTGCCATGAGCCGCCCAATGCGGTGGATTTAATGTTAGTCTTCTTCATCAGGTCGAGCTTCTCCATATTTTGGGTTGATGGATTTCATAATAATTATTATCCTTAGTCAAGCACTTATCTTCCTTTTCCTTTTTGAGGACAATTAGTATAAAATTAAATTTGAAAAACCTATATTCTTATTAATTCTAGTAAATAATTTTACTTTATACTCTTTTCTTTTTAGAATTCATCTTACCATCCCTTCTCCTTTTTCCTTTCAAAAATATCCTATTTTTATTTTTGTATATTCTTAAATTAAAAAAAAAATTGTTTCTCTTCTTGATTAGATTGTAATAAGATTGATAAATTTTCCTTTTATATATACATATCCAATATCTATCCAAAAATTAATTTTGACGAAATAATTATTTTTCATCGAACTTTGATGAAATAATAATTTTCTATTTTTTAAATTTGAAAAGTATATATATTTTTTTTTTAATAACAATTATTTTTCCTCTTTCTCTTTATTGTCCCGCAACTCTGTGAAAAAATAGCCCCACCAAGACTGCACCACTCTGCCGTTGCTCCTCCGTCATGGTCCAACTCTAGCCCATTTATTACCCAAATCAATGCACCCTGCCATTTATGCGAATCGCAATTGAACAAGTGTAATATTAATGTTTTGAAAGTACAGAAAAAACAGTTTAATGGAATTTAACCAGGTAAGAAAATA